>NC_048314.1:23778370-24054331 GCF_013100865.1 Trachemys scripta elegans
GGGGGGGGGGGGGGGGGGGGGGCGGGGTTTTGGGAGGGGAGCTGTCAGGGGACAGGGAGCAGAGGGGTTTAGATGGGTTGGGAGTTCTGGGGGGGGCTGTCAGGGGGTGGGGAGTGCTTGGATGGGGCGTGGGAGTCCCTGGGGTCTGGGGTGTTGATAAGGGTTGGGGCAGTCAGGGGACAAGAGGCAGGGAGGCTTAGATAGGGAGTGGAATCCTGGGGGGCAGTTAGGGGCAGGGGTCCCAGGAGAGGGCAGTCAGGGGACAAGGAACGGGGGGAGGGTTGGGGGTTCTGGGGAGGCGGGAAGTGGGAGGGGCAGGGGCGGGGCTAGGGCGGGGCTCCTCCCGTCCTCTTTTTTGCTTGCTGAAATATGGTAACCCTAGCTCTGGCTATATCACTGCTGTTTTCCCAGGGGGGATTAGAGACCAGGACCTGGTGGAGCAAGAGCAGAATGGCTGCTCGTCCTGGTGCCCCCTTCTGCTGCTCAGCTAGGTGGGTTGGGAAGCAGCCTGGGCTGCGGGCGGCAGCCTGGGCGTCTGAGTTCGAGTCCTGACTCTGCCGCTGGGGGAACCCACGAAGCCTCTCTGGGCTTCTGTCCCCTCATCTATGCACTGACCCTTGACCTGCTTCAGAGGCGCTCTGTTATCTCTTCCATGGAGCCCCTGAGGAAAGGGCCCCAGAGACAAGTCTAGGGAACTTGCAATGCTGGGAGCTGGTCGGGGAGCTGGGCCTCTGCTCTCATTTCTTCCCTCTAAGTGTTACACCTGTAAGGGATGATCTGGGTCAATGCAACTGCCTGGCACCAGAGTCTGCAATGCTGGGTGCATTATCTAGGCTTGAGCGAGGGCGAAGGACCCTGGCACAAGCTCCTCAAGGTGCTGCAGGTGTTTCAGAGGCTGGGTAGGGATCACACCCACCGGAAAGGGAGGAATTAGTTGTATTTTATAGGCAGGTTAAGTGACTTATCTAGAAAGCCTGTAGCAACGCTGTGATTGGAACCCTGGAGTCCTTTAAAGCTAGTAGAAATGCGCGCGCATGCACAGACGCACGCCTGTCCCAAGCGGTCACCTAAACTCCACACCCCAGCACCTTCTGTGCACTGCTAAGATTTGTGTAGCAGCCTCGCTGGTGCCAAGAGCAGTTCCTGTAGCATCCTCCAGGTGCCTGCACGACTCAGCTTTGCAATTCTCCCGGGCTGAGCATGAATGAGGAAGCCCCCTTCCAGCCTGACAAGCCCTCTTCCATGCCCCCGCAACTACCTCCGGCCCAACAGGCAGCCCACTGCAGCTGGCCTGGTAGTGCGGCAGCAGTGCTGTGAAGCACTGCCACAAAGTCAAGTGCTTTCTGCCACACAAGACATACAATAATGCCCTAGCTCTATACTGCCTGGCCGACCCCAGGGCCACTCTGACACAGCACAGCTCCTGGTACATGGCTTGGTCAGCGAAGGGTAATGTTCAGCTGTACGTAACTTCTGGGGGCTGGCTGATGTCAGCGGAAGCAAAGTGAGGCAAGAGGCTATCCTGAGTCCGACTCATTAGGCGTTGCGTAAAGCCAGCTCCAGCGCCAGCAGCCCTTACATTTCAGCCTAGACTTGGCCTGGTGCTGGTGAGTGTCCAAGGAGCAACAATCCTGCCCTAGCCCCTAGGGGGGCGTGACAACAGAGTCACCCCAGCTCCAACTTCTGTGCCAGCCAGACCTAAAGCTCATCATAAATTATACCGACGGCAAGCCAGGAGGCTAATGACTTAGAAATCTATTAGCAATGGTCAAAACAACACAAAGCAAAACATCACACACAAAAATTTGAAATAATTTGTTTCATTTTTTGAAATTTGTATTTGAATGTTTGTGTTTGTCTTCCATGACTGAAATAAGAGAGATTTTAAAATGAAGTTTTTGGTCAGTTTAGTCTCGCTCCCCATTTATTTAGAATTTTTTTTTTTTGGCATTTTCTTACTTTTAAAATGATAAATGATAAAGTTTCAACGCAAACCTTGCCAAAAGCTTCTGTGCAGAATATATTCATGACGAAAAGGGGCTGTTAGTTTGCTTGTCTGAAAATTTCAACAAGCTGTAATGATTATTAGCCATCTGATGGTAGCACCTTCAGGCCCACCCTGAACCACATAGTGAGAGCCAGGGTCTGCCCGTAACGCTCACACGCTCACGGGACAAGCGGGCCGAGAAAGGCACTGCCATTAGCTTATTTTGCAGAGGGGGATCTGAGGCCCAAACCAATTATTGCCTTGCCTAAACTCACGCCGGAAATCAATACCAGAGCCAGGGACTGTAACCACAAAAACAGCCTTCCCCTCAAGCCTCCATCCTATTTCTGGCTTCTCTGTGGTTATATAGGGCATCATAATCAAAGCCCCTCATAACCAGGATCTTTCAGTAGCCACCTATTTTGCTCAAACTGCCTAGGGAAATCAATTAAATTAGCTCTTTAAAATTATTAGTGGCAGATACAGTTTCTAAGCAAAGCTACAGCACCAGGTAAGAGTCAGACAATTAAAATGGAAATATTATGGCCAACTTTTACAAAAATATTTAAAGCAAGATTATTGCAACATGTGAGGAGCTAAAATTCTCTTCCTTTAGAGTGGGACCCAGCTGTCAGCTACAACTCTCCAGTCCCGCTCGCCATTCTCTCGTCCTGCCCCACTCCCTCCCCCACACCTCCACCTGATACTAAGACGCCTCACAACAGGCTATTCCCCTGCTAAGGACACAGTTCATGCTGAGAGACCACACGTTTTCCCCAGTAATGAGCTCCTACCCAGCTGTACAAAGCTACACGTTAAACTGAATCGTCTACAGCGATTCATTACACCCCATTACGTAGGGAGGGGTGGGCCAGGCAGTTCACAGATTTGTGCAAACAATAAGTAGTGTCTGTCTTGTCTTGGCAAACAAGAGCTCCACATCCTCCATCTTGTCAAGTGATGGCTTCATTGTTTCCCTGTGATAATTTCATTATTCCCTTTGACTACATTGTGTATGTTGCTAAGCCACACATAGCAACAAGTGTCTGCTTGTCTCCATGACCCACTCCTTCTGTGATCAATATTAAGCAGCGCTAACAAATCACAATATCTCATTAAATAGCCTTTAAAAAATCATAATCTATTAATCGGAGGTCTCAAAAGCTGACTGGACATCTGACTGATTCCTAGCTGGTCAGGAAAACACCCAGTGGGAATAAATACTGACTAATACGGCCCTCAGAACTGCCGCAGGGTTCAGCCAGCCTGGCACCAGATGCTTTAGATTGGGGTGTAAGAAGGCCCATGCTGGCCAGCTAAGGACAAGCCTGTGGGAGAAAGTTCTTCCCACCCACTGTCATTCGGAGGTTGCTTTATGGCCCAAGGCAGGCGGGTTTATAGCCGTCACAAAGCAACATCATCGCCACTGTAATTGTGGCAGTTCTCATTCCTATAACTGGGTAAGGCTCTTTCTGCAAATCCTGCCGAACACTTGGCCTCTGTGATAACCTGTGGAACTCACTGCCAAGAGGTATTTGCTGTGGTGGGTTTTTTTAATAGTCCTTTCGATTAGTTAAAAATTGTTGCCTTTTAACTTCATTGTTATGCAAAAAAGTAAATAACAATAGCGCCCAACTGGTTTTCTCTAAACTGTTATTTTAGTGACCTCTAGTCTGTTATGAAACCCTCCTTAGCCATAGAGTCTACCTGGGGTGGAGGTGATGGGGAGGGGCAATGGCAGTGGCCGGGGAGGGAGGGTGTTGGGGAGAGACAGGAGCATTAGCAACTGACCAAGCCAGGGGAACTGGCTATGCAGTGAGAGTCTAGGCTCCTGGATCCATAATCTGGAAGCTTTGGGTTTTCAGGGCTACATTTGTGCACCAAATAAAGGCTAAATGCCCCTGCTGTTGCAGCAGCTGATGCCCCCTCCCCCCAACCGCGGTATGTGAGTAGCCCAAGCCCCGTCTCTAGCAGAGGGCCAAGCCAGGCATGTCCTGGGTGGGATGCGGAGGCTCTCTGCACACTGATTAATGCACTCTCTCCTTGGATTTAGGGTTCTGAGAGGCGCTTTTCCAGGTGATGCCCAGCCCTGCCCCCTTCTCCCCCGGGCTCTCCAAACAGAAGGCAGGTCCGTGGAAGCCGGGCACAGCGGCCATCTTGATTTCCTCCTGGAGACCCACAACGTCCCACGCCATTGAACTTGTGTTTTTTACTTCCGGCACATGCAGCTAAAACCAAGGCACGCCTGGGGCGTCCGGGCAGGCAGGAGGACTTCCCTGACCTGCTCCTCGCTGACCATTCACACGTGACCTGCTTCCCTTGCCCCTGGCGTTAGCCCTACTGTAACGGGCAGCAGCTGCTCCTCCCTGGGCCTTGGTTAGGTAGCCCCACGCTGCTTTGCTAGTCTGCCATTAAACGGGGAGGGACAAACTTTGAAAGGTTCAGCTAAAACACTCCCCAGAAAGCTGTTTTCCCAACTGTGAGTGGAACCCCAATGGTCCGGTGAGGCTAGTGAGCAAAGCTACTCTCCAGCCCCCGGCCGGTTTGTGTCCCCCAAGGAGAGGTGGGGATTGCAGCCCCCTGGCCTCACTTGGTGCAGGCCCGCTGAGTAATCAGAGACATGTAAGGCTGGAAGGGCCTTGAGAAGTCACCAAGTCCAGCCCCCTGCACTCAAACAAGACTACGTCAACCTAGCTGCCCCACTTCCCAGCCAGCTGAGGGCTCTGCCAGCTTTCCCTGCCCCCCAACTCTTGCCTGATAGAGCAGCTAAAGCTCAGGGGCTTTCCATACAGGGCAAAAGCTTAAATGACTCATTCCATGAAAAGACCATGCAGGGCTCTGGAGAGGCTGAAGGCTCAACATGAGACACTCAGTCAGTGGGACGTGGCACCATCGTGAAATGGGGGGTGTAACATCAGGGCAGAACTAGGTGTGTCTAGCTAGAATAGTGTCGTTTCTGGCTCACTAGCCAGGGCAAGACCCAGTCCTTTCATGTTAGTTCTGTCCTTCGTGCGCTAGCTGGGCTGGAGGCAAAGTGAAGGAAAAGGTAATGCGCTCCCCTTCCCACTCACTCATCTCCTGCCTGAGCACGGCCCGTTAAAAGGCAGCACACAAAGTAGCCCTCGCAATGCACTAGCCCCCTCGTGTTCTGTACACACAATAAAACATTCTCTCCCCTTAACTGCAATGCTTGTACATTAGTCTTGCATTAGCCAGCTTTCTATTAGTGAGGCTGCTGCTCAACCAGATGTTCTGGGCTTGATGCAGGAATCGCTTTGTGAGATTCTCTGGCCCGTGCCTTGCAGAAGGTCAAACAAAATGTTCACCCTGGGCCCCGTTGGCCTTAACGGCTATGAAGGGACTGTATTGACCACGCCTCTCAGGGCAGCGTCACCCCCCCTCAGCTCAGCACTGTTTCTCCAGATCATGGTTCAGGAACGCAGTAAAGGATGTGCTGCAGTCGAGGGGCTGTAATAGTGCGTTCCTGGCTTGCTGTATGTTCCCCAGGTTGGTTTGCTAGACCAGCCCATCTCTAGAAGGCTGCCACTTCGCTCACCAATGCATGGACCAAACAAACAGCAGCATTGAAGCCGTGGGGGGGGGGTGTCTCCCTGAGGCAGCTCCTATTTTGCACTAATCACAGGGGGCTTTATGTGCCCCCCACCCGTCTCTTATATCCCCTTCCTAACATTGCTACATGACAGTGTGCTTAGCCCCTCAGTGGATAAACCTCTCCTGCCATCAGCTACCAGCCCGAGAGGCTGACCGCCAGGTGTGTGGGAGCAAAGGCCTAAGTGCCCCCCCACCCCCGTGTTAGTGAGAGAAGGTTAGTGGAAAGCCGGTGAATGTGTTTGGCAAGACATCCTCGTGCCTCGCCTCAGAGGTTTGTAGGCTGTTGGAGACTAGCAGGATCCTTTCCTGCTCTTCCAGGCTAAAAGCCAGGGCCTTGTAGAGGAAAAACAACAAACCAAACCTGCACATGCTTTGTCTCCTTGCATGGCTGGCATCCATGAGTGGCCAACAATACCATGAACTGCAGACCGGGATGTGCAAGGGGTGTGCACAGCCACACCAGCCGAAGTGCTGCATTGTAAAGGACCGTTTGGCTGCCCCCAGCAAAGGAGGCTGGTGCGCTGCCGGGCACCTGTAGTGTTTCCATCCCCCCTCCTGCACGGGTTAGACGCGGTGTGCTAGGGAAACAGGCCCGCTGAGCCAGACGGTAGCTGGGTTGTATTTTAGGGTTTGGGTTTTTGTTTTTGTTTTTTTTCATTTTTAAACCAGCTAATTTTAATCTCCCTGTATGCTAGCTTGATGAACTATTCTCATGCCAGCCCTAAAGGGGCTTAGTAGCTGTCTCGTGTAGCACTGCTCAGAGGCAGAGGGTGTGTTATCCTGCCCTGGCTGGGCTTTCTGCTCCGATGTGCCTAGGCGTAGAGCACACGTGCGCTCGGTAGCAGGTTTGCTGAGTATTATGGCTGAGTAAATGCTGACTTTAAAGACACCGGGCTCTGTGGTTTGTCATTGTTTAGCCTCCTGAAGGCTAAGAATCGTTACTGCATGTTCATATGTCATGGTACTGAGGGGCAACTACACTGTCCTTTATAGGCCCTGATTCAGCAAGGCACGTTAAGCGTGGGCTTTGCCCCACCCCCACTCAGCAAAGCAGGGCTTTAAGCATATGCTTAGTTGCGTTCCGGAATCAGGCCCATAGAGGCATTATTACCTAATTCATTCAGCTGGTACCCGGATAATCCCAGTGCCACTGTATTCCCCAGGGTAGCGCTAAAGCATCTACCTGGTTCTGCTGTCGGCTGGCCCGTCAGGAGCTGAGTATACTCCTGCCTCAGCGTTCGTCCCGCAGCACTTTACAAATAGCATCAGGCATCACGTCTTCTGCTAGTCTTCTGGGGCTAGAACTTGGCAGCTGCTTGTAAGAGCTCAGCAACACTGCACCTTGCATGTGCGACTTCTGTCAGCTTTGAGGCGAGTGATGGTTTAGTGAGGCAGGGAGGCTGTTCTGTTCCTGCTGGCTCCCCTCTTGCAGGCTGATCCAGCTCCCATTGGAGCTAATGGGCGTGTGGCGACTGATTTCAGTTGGGTTTTGGCTCAGGGCCTTGAAAGCCTCCTGGTTAATTACACTCCACTGCATGACCGTGGAGCCCAAATTTTCAAACCAGGTGACTGAAGACCCTGTGGCAATGCGTTAGGCATAGTTACCATTCTAGGACAATGTCAGCAATTGCCCAGCCAGCTGGTTGTGCTCGCATGGTGCTGACCCACAGGCACGGCTGCAGGGTTTGTGTGTACAAATACAGGAGCACACTGAGTCACAGTATGTGCAGTCAGTTATTTGGGCTTTGCTGTCTCCTAGCTGTGAGTTTGCTCCCTAGGGATGTGTGATATTAAAAGCTCTTACAGTTGTATGAGAAGGGATTTTTGCTTGCTTGCTGTGCCTAGCACAGCCTGATCATTATAACTAAGAGCCATGTCAAGTGGTTAGTACCTAAGTTAACCCTCCCCTAAACCCTGCTGCTCTCAAGCTCACTTGTTAGGGTCACTTGGCAAAGCCATTCTGATCCTCTGGGGAGAAGCGCCACAGACGCACCTATGAATAGACATGAAGTCAGCAAAGTCTAATCAAATCAGGAGCCATATTCCCCACGTGAGTACAAGTGTCACAGTCCTGCCTGCCTGCTAATGAAGAGGGCTACAGTCTGCAATGCCTATCGCCACCACGGTCGGGCATGAGCTGCAGCAGAGCAACTGGCTTTAATGTGCAGCTCCCACACAATAGCCCCAAGGTTCAGGCAAACTGAGAGCCGGGACCTGCGTGGCTCCTTGGAACCAATTCAACCCTCGTCTCGAATTTATTCGTCCTAAGGATGCCAGCTCAGTTACCCTGCAGAGGAGCCCCAGGCCAGTATCATCAGGGCTGAGCACTGTTTAACGTGGTCATCCGCCCTTCCGTTTGCATGGGGTTGAAACCCAGGAAAGTTCTTTGCTCCGCTGCAGAAAGCAGTAATGGAACGAGATGTGACAGCAACAGCAACCCAGAGTTAGAAATACATTAAAAAAAACCCGCAGAATCCAGAATTTTTAAGTGAATTGCAAAATTTATTACAGTGGTTTGATCCTGACAAGAACATTGCTAACAATCTCCTGCCATAGATGGAATGGAGAGGGTGAAGCAGGGGAGAGAGACACTTAAGGACACTTCTCATTTTCTGAAAATAAAACATCTTTTAACGCCCAAACCATATTCCCCAGCTCTTTAAATCCACAAAATACAAAGTGAAACTGAACCACAGACATGGAGAGGAAAACGCATTAACATGTCGAAATGCAGAAACAAACATGCTCATCTGCATCTAATAAGCTTCCAGAAAATGACCTGCTTATAGTCACAAAAGTCTGCCAAGAGGGTACGCAGCAGCAGCAGCGCACAAGGCCTGTAAAGCGCCAAACTTCAGAAGCCACATTTCTCTGGGTACAAAAGTCCACTCTAAACAAGAAACAAGCACCTGGAATGGAAAATATATCGGAACCCACTTCTTACAAAGGGCCGTTATTCGCCAATAATATGACCTGTGTTGACAGGGAGCTACAGAACAGGGAGCACATAGCAGTGTCATTTAAGCCTGGCCTCTACTGGAGCCTGGGGAAGGTCCAGTGCTCGGGGAATAGAAAAGGACAGTAGAGCTGAAGTAAGCCAACGTGGCAGCAAGAATAAAGCACCGTCTGGTTTTACCTTCCACTGCTAACTAAGTGGGGAGGGAGATGCACCCAAGGTCAAAGGGACTCGCTGTCTTGTAGCGTCAGCAGTTCTCACTTCCCTGGGTGGGAAAGCTCTATTAACTGACACATGAACATGCTGCCATCTGACAGAAGCTAACAGCGGGGCTTGAAGCAAGACACTGCTGGGTGGCCAGGGTGAATCTCACCAAGCAGTGGAGCTGGGACGTCTCACCGTTGGGTTGTAGGTTATGGCACAGGTCTAATTACTCCCAGCCAGAGGAAGCAGGGAAATGGGGAGTGGAGTAGAAACCCTACTCACCAGCTCAGGAACCCCAGGGCAGCCTTTATGCCCATGGCTGGCATGCGAGGTACCTGTGGAACATTTGCACTATGGCCTCTAATTCAGATGCACACACAGAAGAACCAGAGAGCAGAAGGAAATCCCTTTCTTCTCATAGTCTCTCTGGAGGCTAGACATTCTGCAATGGCTTGAACAGCATGATGTGCAGAAGTGCTGTCGCCATTTCATTACCCAGCTGCAGAACCCCTGGACCGGGTCTTTGGACCACCTGGTCCTATAGTCATCCATCAGGGTCACGTGCTTAGCTTTGACTTCAGTGTCCAAAAATGGAGGGGACACTAAATAAAAACATAAGTGAGCCAGGAGAGGCGCAGTGGAAAGGCTACAATATGGTGCAGATGGGCACAGTGTAAAAGAACCTGAATAGAATAGAATAAACCGAGAAAATGATCAAAAGGGACTGATCCCGCTAAGAAAGTGTTCAGATGAGTGGCTGTATTTGGTGCTAGGCTACTGCCAAAAGTTCTCCCAGCTCCATCCCATGGGAAGCATTCCCGAAAGCACACACAGAGCAGCTGGTGAGATGTCGCAGTTAGAGATGGTGAGAAAAAAAGTCCTTTGATGGTTAGATCTTGCCCCCTACTCCATTTCCTGGGGCACATCTCAGCCCTGCTCATTCCTGCTAATTCTGCCATCGCCACACATCCCAGGCATTATATGGAGAAATCCAGTACGTGGGTTCAGGAGACTGTGCTTCTTGACTGACTCTCCGAATGGGGGACTGCATCCCCAATTGCTTTGTTCCCTGATTTCAAAAACACTCGGCTGCTGGGCCAGTTGTAGCACTGCCAGCAAGGAACGGCTGAAAGGGGACATTTCGGGGGGCTAGCAGAACAAGCTGCTATGAGATGAGGCCATCCTGTCCAACTTCAACGGCCAGGGGTCACCGGCCTTCATGTAAGATACAGAATCTTTCAGCAAGTCATTAACTGCAGTCCTGCTGGCTAAAGAAACAGGAGGGCCTGGCCCCAGGATGAGAAAGCACCTGACTGTGGAACGGGGAATGTCGTGATGCAGAAAAGCAAGGGAAGCTGGAGCTGGAAACCTTCCAAAGAGAGTGAGACAGGTCTGGAGGCGGGAGAAAACCGTCCTGGAGACAGAGGCTCAGCCAAGAGATGGGGCCAGAGCTCGATGGAGTCACAAGCTTCCCTGCTGAAACGTCAGTGTCAGGCCAGACTCTGCTCCCCCCTCCGTGGTGTGACCCGGGGTCACTGAAACAGTTGGAATGGAGCTGCTCTGCATGGTCACTGGCATGCCTGGGCGTAGCAGGGCAGCGTGCAGGGGCCTACCTGAGGCTAAGGGCTGGGCACTGAAGACATAAAGCACAGTTTGAAACTCCAGGATGAAATCCCCTCCCTGGTGCCCTGCTCCCCACCCGCTGCAGGCAGCCCCCTGGACACTCGTTAGCAGGATGAGGCAGAGCTTGTAATCGCTGCTGTGCTGGACTGGGGGTGGGGGCGGGGTGAATGCTGGCCCTCCCTGTTACACAGCCACAAAACTTGAACAAACAGCACTTTAGCCAGTCAGGAAGCTGCTTATTCCGAAAAGAGCCTTTGCCACCCACCCCTGCACACACAACCGGCCATGTTCAGCTCAGTGACAGCCCAGTGCGGTTACACCAGCGAGGAATTTGTCCCAGCAACCCTGCTCTCCACCCTGCTTGTAATGGTACGTTCCACTGCACCTGCATCCCTCAGCCAGAGTCTGCACCTGCTCTTTACTCCACGGGGCGTGGGGTCCCCAGATGGGGGCAGCTCGTGGGGAAAGGGATGGCTTTCTACTGTCCAGTTCTTGTAACAGCCTCCCGATTCATGTAACTGCAGGAGTCCATCAGCCCAGACAACCCCGTCCTAGGGGCACTCTCGCCTGGCCAGCCCGCCAGCAGCTTCCAGGCCAGAGGGGCTGCAGGACACAGGCTAGGAGACGCAGGGATGAATGGCTGAATGACTCAGCACTTGGGTACTATGGGGCTGTGCTGTAATATTGACCTCAGAGGACAAGGAGATTCCCCAATCAGAACGTGACCAACACTCTGCTAAGGCCCCCGACGCTGGTCAAGCAGGCCTATTGCTGCAACTACGCACTGGCTGGGGTGACACAGTGATCCTATCTCAAGCACTGTCTCCTGACCCAAAATGGGACTCTAACAGCTTTCCTGGGCTCTGGGGCACAAAACCCCAGGCTCCCCTGGGACACAGGGCAGGAGCAGTATGGATCTAATGGCTGGATTCAGGAATATGTAGGTGGTTGCATTTTCCCCAGTACCATGTCCCAGTCTATGTCCATTCCAGGGGTCTCTAGCATCTCCATTCTGCAAACTATCCCACAAGGCAGTCTCCCTGGCCAACCCCTGCAGCCCCATTTCTAGCTCCACAAAGTGTTTCACCCCCAGGGAGGTGGCGACAACCACAGAGCATCATCTGGAGAAGTCCTGGCCTGTTGGAAGGGTAAAACCAGCAAGGTACCTTTTTACCTCTCTCTCCCCCCTTTGCAAGTGGGGTCCTGAGATGTTTGTGGGCAGAAGGTGAGGGGGCAGGGTTAGGGCAGACAGCTGCTGAGGAAAAATGAGTCAAAATGAACATAAATAAGAGAAAAGCCATTTCTAAGGTTTAATCCTCCACACCCTGGAATTTGTGTTAAGCCAAATCGATGCTATGTAGAAAGGGAAAGCCAAATGTAGGACAGGCAACGCTCCCAGAAGGGCAGTCCACACAGAATGGAACATATTCATCTTAGCGCTGTTAAACCATAGTTACTGTATATTAAAATAAATCATCTGAAACTTTCCAATAGTACTGGTTAAATATAATCACCGGGCGAGGCGGCGATGGACAGCAGTGCTGCTAGGCCAACCCCCCCAGCTTCCTTCTGCCTCTCTTGCACGCTCCCAGCAGGGAACATCTCTGAGAAGCTCCATTACGAGTCTCTTGTCGGGACGAGCCGCACTCAAGTCCGCTTGGCGTGCAGCATTTCAATGAGCAGGTTGTTGCAAGGCACCTCCCCGCTCAGGTGCTTGTGGTAGAGGTACTCCTCGGCCTGCATGCTGAGGGAGCGGATCTCAGCCAGCCGCAGCAGGAGCTGACGGAACTTGTCCACGGCGTGAGGGTAGTGGCAGATGGTGTACTCCAACAGAGCTGCGTTGGCTTTCTCCTGAGCATCCTTCCCCAGGCTGTGGTTTTCCAAATATTTCACATCTGCAACAGGAAAACAAAAGGCAGCGTCTCGTGAAATGGCACAAAGCGCCGCCCTGTGTGACATTTACATCAGCACACATTATGGACCCACAATGCACCTAGACATTGGTCTCTAAGAACTCTGCATTCCATTCCCAGGGTGGCTGCATGCATTACAGTGGAGATGCCCACACCTTGTGCTCTTTCCTATTACTGTTGTTTTTCTGACGCTCAAGTAAAAGTGATTAAGGCTACAAGAATGTGGCTGCTCTTTGTGTATGGAAAAGCACAGCATTAAGGGGCAACAGGATCCTGGGAGGAGACAGGAAAGACTAAAGAACAGCCATGCTTACACCCTTCTGCTTCCACCTGTATCACCACCACTGCAATGGTAGGGCACTGACTGTGAGACACGCCCTCCTCTGATCCCTGCTGGGGGCGCTAAAGAAAGAGTCAATCCGTCCAGTATGTCACAGGGAGGGAGGGAGGAAATCCCGACGACCCCCGCCCCATTCAGCAATGAATTTAATGCTGAGCATGTGAGCCTGTTCTTACGTGTGTGAGTGCTCGACTGAGAGGCCATTGCTGTCCAAACAATCCTTGAAGCTGATTGAATCTACTAGCACTTTTGAGACAGAGAATTCCAAACACTGATCTCCCAGCAAGTGGGAAATAAAGCCCTGCTCCATTGCCAAGTTCCCATCAAACCCTGTGGGTGCGGGGGGGGGGGGGAGAAGTTTTGGGGAGAGTTTCTTGTGGACCATCCCACAGGACCTAGTAAGGTGGTGAAGCATGTCGGCCACACACACGGGAAAAGAGCTGGGCCGACATGCTTCACCACCTTACTAGGTCCTGTGGGATGGTCCTGGGCAGCAAATGTTCACCAAAGAGTTTTCTCTAAGAAAAAGTGTGAAAAAAAACTTGTTATGCTTTTTCACCTGTTCTTTGACCAGCTTGACTCATGAGTGCATTAGGAAGTGGCTTGGAACTTGAGGAAAGAGGGTGTTTGTGAGAGGGAAGCGCTTTGGGCTGGCAGGAGGGAACTAGCAAGGCCACACAGGACCAGCCTTGGGATGGGTTTTGGTGTTCACTTAGCCCCCGAGAGAAACGAGAGTCTGCAGCAAGGGGCTGAGGGCACCAAACCATGAAAGTGGGCAAGTCATAGCAGGGCTATCCAGCCGAGTACAAAGCACTGGGAAGAGGAGCAACCGGAGGTGAAAACATTCAGCTTCACAGGAGGGTCAGTGTGTGTGTGTGGGGGGGGCGGGGGGGGTGTTCTGAGATCCAGAGAGAGGGTGGGAGAGAGAGAAGCTGCATATCTAGAAAATGGAATTGTTCTTATACTGTATAAGGGGTGGGGAAAACCTACTCAGGAAACCTGCCCCTTGTTATAAAAAAGAGGAGCAGAGGACAGACGAACTAGAGGACCTTATGGACCTTTTCATCCCTCATTCGTATGTGCAGAACCATGGAGAATACTGCAGAGCCATCGGGGTACAGCCAGAATCCAGGCAGCTAATCAGCTGCCAGTTCAGGACGTTTGCAGATTCTAGAGCTGATGAATTTTTAATGGCTGCTGCGGCCACTTCCATCTCACACCGTCAAAGAAAATCTTATAGGCCTTTGGCCTTAGAGCTCATCCATTTCTGAATGTCTATGAAAAGACTGGCTTAATTCCCTGCTAAACCTGGGGTTTTCAATGTGGCAACAGAGCTCAGCAAACATAGTAACCCTGAGCCTTTATGCCTCGCAAGTGTCTAAACAATTCTCCGGTAACACTGTTGTTGCCTGGAACTGGCCTTACTGAAATGCAAGGCAGAAAGCTCTCCGGTGCGGAGCCACCACCTAGCTACTGAGAGACACAGCTCCTAGCACATTGAACTACATGAGCATCCACAGATTATCCTTATAATCTACAAACCTTGCTGTGGGTTTTAAATCAATAAGACCAGGATGCTGCCCTGGTAAAAGATCATGATAAAAAAAATCACTTAAAAGCATTTTCTTCTGTTTGTGAGCGAAGAAAACACAAACACACCCCCTGGCTTTAGTCTGTCCCTCCACAAAGAAAGCCCTAATGGGGCTCATGCCTGACGGTAATCTTATTTTCCATATCGAGCCACTCTTCAGTCAGGTATTTCCCAGCAGCCATCGAGGCCCATCTCACTTCCATGATCTGTAGCTCTGCTCTCTTGGATTGTCCCCTCATAAGCCAAGCAAGGTTGATCCTGCTCATGGGTAGGAGGAACCTCTCCCTCCAGGACTATGCTGAGCCCGTGCTCCAGTGGGATTGTTCTGGTGGAGGTACCACCTTTCAGGTGAGATAGACCCAGAGCCTGGCCACCAATCAGTATGAAGTGGCAATTTGACAAAAATCAGAGTGAGTTATCCAAATGTCAGCACTTAATTGTATTCTAGTCAGAGCCCAAGGGAGGGTTTGGCTTCATTGAGCTAATCTAGATTTGCAGTTCATTTCTCTTGTTCACTCGCTCTTACACCAAGGCCACGTCTACACTAGCGAGCTTACAATGGCACAGCTGTACCGATGCAGCTGTGCCGCTGTAAGATTGCTCGTGTAGCAACCCTATGCCGATGGGAAAGAGCTCTCCCGTCGACATCATAAAACCACCTCCACAAGCAGCGGTAGCAGCTCTCTCACTGACAGCGCTGGGCACACCACCACTTTTTTTCCCCCACACCCCCTGAGCGACAGAAGTTTTGCCAACGTAAGTGGTAGCGTAGACATAGCCTTAGTCTTTCTGGCCAGTCCAGGCCTGCCCTTTAAGGAGTTTTACTACAACTCTTCCCAGTGGGTAGCAGGATGCTATTCTAGCACTTAAAAATACAAAAGACTTGAGTTTTCCATTTTTGTTCAGCTAATTCATTTCATTTTTTAAATCTAACACGTTGAAACCTGGGTGATGTGTGGATTTAACAAAGGCTTTGGTAAAATGGCACTATACATACTCCATGTTATTAGGCTACTACAGAAGTACACAATGTTCATAGCTTAGAGCCCACTTACAGGAGAGCCTGCTATAAACATCCTCCCTGAAAACATTTGGGCCAATGGAGTTAACAGGATTGCCTGTACTTGGTGGAGCTGCGGCAACAATTACCATGATGTCTGATAGCAAATCTGTTCCGTCTACCTGCAGGTAGCCAGTGGAGAGAGGGGGCCCCTTTAGGGTCAAGTTCAGAGGCGAGACGGCAGCTCAAATGTCTCGAAGCTGAATACTGTGAAGAGTCAGAATTCGGTCCAGATTTGGAGCATGGCAGTTTGGATTGTTTGGGCCCAGAGGTTTCCTTCTACCTGTTATAGACACTGTTAGATCTTAGTCTAATAAAGACTCAGCAGTTCCCTGGAAATGCCTTCACGAGAGACTGCCCCAAAGGTCTGTAATACAAAGGAATCTGTAATGGAAATTGCCCAGGGAAAGGACTGAGCAAGAATACACAGTGACTTACTGGGAAAAGATTAGGGTACAAATTCCACCTGGGGTAATTCTATTGACTGCAGTAGGGTTCTACACCAAGACTGAATTTGGCTTTAGAGCTGCAGAAACGTAGAATGGGTTAATGTTCTACCCAAATGGATTAAAGACTTTTAAAAATATATTATTCAGATTAGAAGCAGTGATGGCAAAGGAAGTCTCTTGGTATGTGGGGGGAGAAACACAATCAACAAGTATGTGGTTCTGAGATGGATGAGCTACTGAACTTCTTCCTGGAATCTGTCTCCAACAAGCAAAATAAAACAAAGTCTGGAATAGACAATGGAGACGGGATGATAAGAGGCAGGTCATAGAGTACTTGGAAAAGTTAAATATATACAGATCAGCAGGCCAGTAGGATAAGCACCCCAAGGCTTTTGGAGAATGAACTCAGTCATTGGATACCATTAATGGAAGTGATGGGGAATCAGGCTTAGCAAACCAATAGTACTACTAGTATAAATGTCTATTTGAGTGAAGGGTTACAGGACTGGCCCCTCCATGATGGAAAGGAATGCAGCAGATACAATGTAGCTAGACTGTAGCAAGCACTTGATACAGAGTCTCACACATTATTACTGCACAAATGTTTCCAGCTGGTTTTGATATGAGCAGTTACATGGAATGAAAACTGGCTGAAGGGCCCTAACAAAGAGCAGTGACACAATCAGCTCTGCCTCGCAATGGCTGCAGGGCCCGCTGCCCTTTCAGAATATTTTAATTTTACTAAATACCTCTACATGGTCTGGAAAGGGAAATCGGAATCAGCACATAACTGAAATTTGGCCCCAGTTCATCAAAGCAGCCAGGCATGTGCTTAAGTGCCATTAGGCTTCAAGGTAAGCAGGTGTTTAAGTGCTTTGTTGAACTGGGGCCTAAACTGAAAAGAGTTGCAACCTTTTTCGGTAAATATCTATCATGGAGGCCTATCAAGCTGTGGAGCAGTCTTACAAGGGAAGTGGCGGAAGCCCCATTGCTCGAGTCAGATGAATAAAGCCCACAAGAATATGCCAGAGGGAACAATCCTGAACTGGCAGAGGGCTGGACAAGGCGATGATCTAATGGGCCCTTCCCATCTCACTGTTGCTTTGTACTGTGTGGCAGAGTCACAAAGTATCTCAGCTTCTGTAGAACACACACTTTATCAGATCAGAATTCCCTTTCCCCTCCTGTGGCACATTTGTTCTTAACGCGCCTGTCTCTGTTATATTAGAGCATGTTGTTATGAAATCTCTTTATCTGCATAAGGTTATTGTGAGTGTCATTTAAAAAAAAAGAAGTTATATTGATAAATGTCAAATCTATACCCTGAGTTGGCTCAACAATAGCTAGTTCTACTTGATGAACTCACCTGGTTCTCAGAAAGATCCTATTCACTGGTTAATTGAATATTTGAATAATCTTTTCATTCCTGCAATGAATAAAGAATGTTGTCCAAATAACATTGACTCACTTCATTTAGAGACACTGCAGCAGTTGCAAAGACTCTGTCCTGTGACAAAGCAGCCCATCACACATACAGATATGCCTGGGATTATTTCTATGCCCTCAAGTGTTCTTCCTATTCACAGCTCCTTTTGTTTGGGAGAAGCTGCTGATAAATTGCAAACGCTTAAGGGAATGTGGGCTATAAAAGCCTCTCTTACTCCCCTCCCCAAGAGGAGCTGCTTCATGAATATAAGTCATGAAATCGAATGATAGGTCAATCCATTAAGGCTCTATTAAGCCCTTCTGTAGAACAAAGCTAACCTGTGCTGTCCTCATAAATATTGCTATTTTGAGAAGCCCTAATTTTAATTAAACCTCTTTACCTGCTCAGGAGAGAAATCTATTTAGAACTCAAATGGCAGCCTCTTGTGTCTGTGGCGTTGGCTTTGATTGTGCTGTGGCAGAGTGGTAAATGTGGAAATTCTCTTGTTAAAGGCAATTACATCCTACACGTAATATGCAATCCTGTTCTCTACAGCTGAGCCTGCGAAGGGCAAATTATACACACAAAATGATGGGGTCTAAATTAGCTGTTACCACTCAAGAAAGAGATCTTGGAGTCATCGTGCACAGTTCTCTGAAAACATCGGCTCAATGTGCAGCGGCAGTCAAAAAAGCGAACAGAATGTTGGGAATCACTAGGAAAGGGACAGATAATAAACAAGAAAATATCATAATGCCACTGTATAAATCCATGGTACGCCCACACCTTCAATACTGTGGGCAGTTCTGACCACCCCATCTCAAAAGAGATATATTAGAATTGGAAAAGGTACAGAGAAGGGCAACAAAAATTATTAGGGGTATGGAACAGCGTCCATATGAGAAGAGATTAAAAAGAGTGGGACTGTTCACTTCAGAAAAGAGACGACTAAGGGGGGATATGATAGAAGGCTATAAACTCATGAATGGTGTGGAGAAAGTGAATAGGGAAGTGTTGTTTACCCCTTCCCATAACACAAGAACTAGGGGTCACCCAATGACATGAATAGACAGCAGGTTTAAAAAAGACAAAAGGAAGCACTTCTTCACACAATGCACAGTGAACCTGTGGAACTTGTTGCCAGGGATGTTGTGAAGGCCAAAACTATAGGTTCAAAAAAGAATGGGAGAAGTTCCTTGAGGATAGATCCATCAATGGCTATTAGCAAGGATGGTCAGGAACCTATCCCCATGCTCTGATGTCCCTAGACCTCTGACTGCCAGAAGCTAAAACTGGACAACAAGGGATAGATCACTTAATAATTGCCCAGTTTTGTTCATGCCCTCTGAAGCAACTGGAACTGGCCACTGTCAGAGACAGGATACTGGGCTGGATGGACCATTGGTCTGACCCAGTATGGCCATTTTTATGTTCTTACTGCTCTAAGTGAACTTTGCATTATGGAAAGAAACAGTTGGATTTGGGGCAAAAGGAGACATAGGAAATACAGCGTATTGTTGCACAGCCTTCCTAGAAAGCCACAGAGAAAGAAAAAAAGAAGAAGAATGTAATATACTTAGCACAATGTACAGCAATACAGGTATGTTCACGTCACTTCTGGGAAGGCATCTTTACTGTTTGCGCTAAGCATGCATTGGAGACACAGCCACCCTGAAGCTGGGGCTTATCACCCTCAGAGCCACCACTGACATTTCATCCACAGGAAAGGCAATGGGAGTTCAACAGAAATGCCCATGCGGGAAAGGAATAAGCCAAGCTGAGACTGCTGTTTCAGTGCCTCCCAGGTCCCAACCAAGGAGCAGTGGCACCAGTCTGGGAATGTTTCCTCTGAGGAGCCTGACATGGATTGGTTTGTTCACACTGGTTTGGGCTGGCAAAGCCCCCCACCCTAATAAAACACTGCAACATTCTCCAGTAATGGCCTCCAGCCCTGCAAGGTACTGCGACCCTCCTACAATGTGTGAGGATGCTACTATAGGATTTCTATTATGGGCACAGCTGGTGTGGAGAGCAGGACCCCGGGATACTCCACTGCAACATCTGCTCCCACCGAGGGAGGGGGAAAGGGGCTAGGGTCTCCCCCAAACTCCCATCCCTCCTTAGATCGGCTCTGCCATCCCAAGCCACCAGCCCTTTTATTTTCCAATCTGGGTTCTGTTTGTGTCACAGCCTTATCACTGTTTAAACAGCAGATTATCATATTTAATTTTCTTGTACTTTAAAACAGCTTTTTCAAAAGGAAACAACTGACATGGAAGGTTATAGACGTGGTCTCGGGTGCTGGGAGCGGCTCCTTCTCATCAAATTTGGGCTAAGCCTCGATCACACACAGCCACTCTGAAGGCAGGGAAGCCGCCCCATTCCTGGACCCCACTGCAGGCTCAGGGACTGAATATGTGTCTGATCACCAGCATTTCCCAAGCACAGAGATGGGAGATACAGAAATCAGTATAAATCAGTCAGGTTTGAATAGGGGTGGCCTGCTGAGCAACCCAGTTAAACAAGATATATCCTAGAGCACATCTGTTAAAAAATAATCCTATCTAATACCTAATTGCTATTAGGGTTCATAAACCCCCACGTACCAGGCCAGAATTTAGGAGTGGTACAAATTAGCCCTACTTATATCATGCTAATGTAACCGTTTACTCTGCTCACTGATCTCTAAAGTTGCTTTTCTCCTGCCAAAGCTATTAGAACAAATTTTGCCATCAGCTACATCCATGCCAACTCCCCACCTGTGGCATTGCACAGGGCAAAATTAAGCCCATGGTCTCTGAATGCAGATGAAACATGGCTTTGTGAAATAGTGTGGATCATACTCTATCACTTCTCTCTCAGAGCAGAATTGGCTGATGGGAAGAGTGAATAGACCTTTTAAATAAGCACAGGTAGAGTCCCTAACAACTGGATCAGACCTCAGCCATTGTGCACCATAAAGCTGCACACTGGATACTTTGCAGACATGGGAATTTGCTAGTATTAAATTCACAGCTGGAGAAGTTCTTATGGTATTAAGCCCTGAATGTGCCAGGAGCATAACCAAGTACTCTTGGTCAACAGCAAAACATGGACTCTAAAAGCTCTGGCTGTGATTTCCAAAAGGGCCTGAGAGACAGTTAGGAAACAGCATTGGCGGTGGGAGCCTAACTCCACAATAGGCCAATGCAGCATGCAACAGTGTCATGATAATTAAAGGTGTACACTGCACATCTTCTGCCATGAGACGTTCCAATATTGCCAAGCCTAAGTGCGCAAAAATCATGACTGGGCCCCCCAAAGTCATGAGATTAGCATCAAAATCATGATTATTTAAAAAATAATAATAAATGTGGGGTTCTTCTTATTTACTTTCTAGCTTTAGAGCTTTTAAGGTGCACACAAGTCAGGATTTCAAGCTCCTCTCCACAACTCTGAGGGCTAGAAGCTGAGATGCTCTCATAATCAATCACTTGACTCCCTGAGCTGGAGTTTTAAGAAAATACCAGATAGTGTGAGACTTGTGATAAAAACAGGAGAGTTGGCAACGCTGGTTCTATGCATTAAATGTGCACAGAATATACCCCTTGGACTGTATCTACCTCTTGATTTGTTCCCGGAGCAAAAAGCATGTAAATATTTTCATTCAATGGAGAATATTTGTGCTCATTAAAGCTCACAAAGTGCCGAGAAGTTAGTGATCCATTTGGCAATGAGGGAATCCAAGGTGTGACCCATTTCTAAGAGCAATAACCATCACATCATTTGAACTCATTGCTTTTGTAATATAAGGCACACGACTTTACTACCCCACACAGCTTGTTATTCTCCCCTCCCACCCGCGACTCCTCACAGGGAAGTGGGCAGGAGAGACTGGCTCAGTTTGCCGAAGTGAGCAGGGTCTCAATTTTGGGCTGACAATCTGGGACACCGCAAATGGGCCTGATTCTCAGGAAGTGCTGAGCACTTGCCCTCTGAAAAACGGAGGCACCTTCAAAGGATCCTGCCTGGGCCCCACCCCCCAGAATCACGCATCTTTTGAAAATTTAGGTCCACTGTTTTTTTTAAATCTCTCTCTAAAGGCCCTGGCACACCTTTGGGGGCTGTACAATGAACAACAACGAGACCCGTGTTTCTAGGGTGAGAGGGAACGTGATCTACTGGGCTGAGGTGTGAGATCTGAGCGCTCTGCAGCCAACGGTGAGCCTGAGCAAGTCACTTCCTCCGTCCATAGCACGGGGGTAAGGATACGTACCGGCCTTCCCGCAGGCCGGGGGAGAATGGAAGGTGTTACTCGGAGCTCAGGAATGTTGGCAAAGTACTTGGAGATCCTTTGGCTAGGGTGCAAAGTGCTAAACTAGCCAGAGGAGACATCCCTTACTATCCGCACCTACCCATGGAACACAGTGACAATTATACGCAGGCAAACAATCAGCCAGTGGGCCACAGTCAGACAAAGCCGGCTCAACCCCCAGCAAGTGCAGCACCCGCCTTTGCAAACCAGACGTCATTTCCTTGGGGCTTTTGTTTGTCAGCAAGCAGGACAGGAAGGGCAGGGAGGAGAGAGGGAAGTGGGCGAGAAGGAGACCACAGAGATGGAGGGTGTGGGGGTAAGGCCAGGGGAGGAGGGAAAGGTGCTGAGGAGATGACTCAAACCCACAGGGATGACACTGGCTCTGGCAGAGCTACATGGAAGCTTGGCAGTGCCCATGGCACTTCACCCAGGCAGGGCCTCCAGGCCAGGGTGGGCACACTGGGGGGACGCGTGCCCTGCGGATGCCCAGGCTGTACCTGTTCGGTGGCTAAATAGAGGCTGTCAGGCCCCAGAGCCGCCCACCCACCCCCTCACCGCCATGTGCGTGGGCCAGGGGGACGAGGCAGCCCAGGCGGGCGCTCTGCCTGGCAACGGGACCATAGCAAGGTGAGCATTAGACACCTGCAGGGTCAGTAGCAGCCTGCACCTGCAGCAGGCTCTGTTCCTGTAGCTGCGTGTTGCTATGGTAACTGCGGCAAGGGGTGGGGCTTTCGAGAGGGGAGGGGAGGCCAATGTACAAGCCAAAGGGGCTGGCAAAGGCTGTGGCAAGGCCCCCAGAAACGTGCCGGGCCCCGCAGGAGGGCCAGCTCTCCCAGCCCTACCCCTCGCAGCCAGCGGCGGCTGGCGATATTGTGTCTAGGTGAGAAGTAAATATGTGAATCAGCCTGAGTTACTTTTACCACAGACTCCGAGACGGTGGCTATATCATGAGAAATCTGCGCTTCCCTGCCCTGCATTCCTCTGACGCAAATCCAGCCAGATAGAGCCAGTCCCTACGCGAGGCTCTGTCAACACGGCTGTTTTGTAAAGGCCCTATCAGCCGCTTTGTTTCACTGCCCAAAACAGGCCCTATTATATGCCTGCACTGGCCCTTGCATGCTGACCAAGGTGGGGTCTCACCCACCACTTGCCTCTCGGCAGGATCACTGTTTTCTGGGGTTCAGGGGGAGAAAAGGTTGTTCTGGGAAATGATCTGATGAAAATAAAAATATTTTTGCTTTAAAAAGTTCTGAGTGGAGCTGCAAGCCAAGGGAGGTGGAGGGATGTCAGTACATTATCTGG
This sequence comes from Trachemys scripta elegans, assembly GCF_013100865.1. Classification (NCBI taxonomy): domain Eukaryota; kingdom Metazoa; phylum Chordata; order Testudines; family Emydidae; genus Trachemys; species Trachemys scripta. The sequence continues at coordinate 23,801,128 of NC_048314.1, forward strand.
TCATCTAGACTGCTAAGCTTTCTGTTACATGGCTGCACAGCGCCTCCCATGATGGGGCTCTGAGCCTCGACAGGCACAATTGAAATACTATTGTCTAGTGCTCCCCCTGTTCACCCCAGTGCTCTCTGCAGGGCTCACCTCAGGGACTGTATTCACACCAGATGCCACATTAAAAATAACTAACTGTAGCTGCAGCATGGCCCTGTGCAATTCACTCAGCAACTTTGCTGTACATGGACCCATCTTGCAAACATTTCTGCTTGTGAATATTCTTTACTCCTGTGAATAGCCCCACGGAAATCTATGGGATTGCGTCCATGAGTAAAGTTACTCTCGTGCCTAAGTGTTGGCAGGATGAGGTCCCCGACCGGGAGGAAGAGCTGTGAATAACGTCAGTCTGCAAAGCCACCTCTCATTGTCCTCACTCAATTCTCTCCCTTAGAGCTCACCTCTGCTGCGCTGCCAGCGGGTGCATGGGGCCTGCTGCTTGTCACACAGCTCAGACCCAGTGGACTGTCACTGGGTGCCTGCCTTCACCTCTACGCTGCATCCACCCGCTGTCTTTCATTTTATACTGCAAGGGCCAGCTTTGTATTACTTGCCTGTATACAGCTCCTAGCCTGATGGAGTCCTGAGCCCTGACTAGGGGTGTCTAGACACTACCGCAACACAAATAAATACCCAACATAATGAGGAGGGATGCCAGGTGCTGAGAGGGGCACTGAGCACTGGCCAGAGACAGTCCCGGATCCCTAATACGCTCACACTACAGCCCCCGAGCCTGTGGAATTTCTTGCTGCTGCAGCTATCTAACAGCTGCGTTCAGCCCAGGCTGTGCATGGCCACTCCTCCCCCGGGGAGTGATGCCCAGCGACAGCACTAGCCCCTGGGAAACACCAACGTGGGATGAGCCTCTGGGAACTGGCGATGCTGCAAACAGCCCCCAGGCCTCAGGCAGAGGTGCTGCCTCCCCGAGAGAGACTCTGGGGGCAAAGGTGAGGAGTTGCCATTTGATTTGGTTCCTCCTGGTTCTTGATAAAGCTACAAGCTATTTTACAAAGGTTTTTGCCTAATTAACTTAGCGCTTTGGCTGTTGCCAGCTCAGCAGGTTTATTTTCAGCATGTTTGTCTCTGGCGCTCCCTTTAGACTCTACACTGTAATCACCTCTCCCCTCCCACAGACTCACAGATAATGGCAGGTCACAGCGATTTTTGTGTGCGGCTCTGACCAGGTCTGGTGCGAGCTTCCCTTTAGTTTCCACCCCATCAGAGAGGCTTTGAATTGGGCTCAGCGACTCAGAGAACGCAGGGGGGACGTGCCCACAGCCAAGCTGCGCCCAGCAGGTTCTTAGACATCTAGCAAACCTTCGGGTCAGGGGGACACTCCGAGACCTATCATCTGTGCTGCTCCCTCTGGTCTTTACCGCCCCAGAAAACCACCACCTGCAGAGCTGAGCCGGGAGAAGCACTGGCCCTATGGAACCTTTGATCCTATGCCGTCCCTCAGGGGCCCGGGCCATGGGGAAAGCCAGTGGCTCTTTGCGCAGAGAACGCTGGAACCATGAGCAGAAGCCCTCATGGCATATGGCACTGCAGGGAAGGCCCATCCACTGCAAACCTCTGGCTGCTATTAAGGATCACCTCTAATAAAGGCTCTTCTCTTGACTTCCAGCATGGCACCACCCGTCCCTTGTGGCAAACTCTGCTTCACCCATTTGCTCATGTATTCATTCCATGTCTTCAGTGCCCAATACCCATCACCTCCGGCTGCCTCACACGTAGCCACCTCTGAGTGCCTCATGCCCTGCCACAGTGGTGGTCGGTTAACACCCTGAGTGACACTTTATACAGGCAGCACAACCCTGGCTCTGGCAGGCCACACAGGCCAAGTGCATCTGTCCAGAAGGCTCTAGCACCTGCTGTTCCAGGAACTCCCAGCAGAGACCCTGGCAGATCTTAGCCCTTGTGGGGATGACACAGGGGAGAGCTGGCCTCAGCCAGCCAGCAGGACTTAAACGTTTCTGAACAGCACCTTGCACTGAACAGGCCGAAGCGAGCAGGAGCCAGGGAATTGCTCAGAGCAGCTCACCCCAAAGCAGCTCTGAATCCCAGGACACACGTCAGTAGGAGCAAAGGGGGTTCATGTCTCTAGAAACCAGGCTTCCAATCTCTAGCTATGCCGCCCTGACAGGAGCAGCAGGCCCTGTCTGTGTGTTTCTCCTGGCCCACAGTGCCTGAGCACTCCTCTACCCGTGAGCAGCGTAGGGACCCTCTAGCCCACCAAGTCATCTCCAGAACAGTTGGGAGGGCGCTTCCCAGCGCAGGGTGACAGGCGCACTAGCGCTGCGTGAGCTAGCGTGCCGAACACTAGTGTGGTCGAGGTGGCACAGGCAGTGGCTTGGGCTGGCCACCCAAGTATGCACCCAGGGGATCGGCGGGCTTGTAGTCAGGCAGCTGGCCCATGCCAGTGCCCGTGCTGCTGGGCTATGATTTTTAACAAGGGGAGCTAGCCCATGTCTGTCTACCTGCACTGAGAAACATGCTCCCACATACCCTGGAGGCTGTGTTTCACCAAGCTGAGATCCTCTGCCAGGGGAAGATCGGATCCTATATCCCACTGACTGCTTTGCTCCTGTGTGCATCTCTCTGTAGCTCCCCTGAATCTCTGACACCCCTTCACACTGCAGAGAACTGGTGCTTTGCAGCCCAAATTAAATTTAAAATTTAATGGAGATATCCCATCTCCTAGAACTGGAAGGGACCTTGAAAGGTCATCAAGTCCAGCCCCCTGCCTTCACTAGCAGGACCAAGTACTGATTTTGTCCCAGATCCCCAAGTGGCCCCCTCAAGGATTGAACTCACAACCCTGGGTTTAGCAGGCCAATGCTCAAACCACTGAGTTATCTCCCCGAGCCTGGTGCCCTTCTCACCACAGTGAGAGATCACTGTCTGTCAGAGAGCAGAGAGGTGTTTGGGAAGGATTTTCAACAAGGAGGCACAATGTGTCTGTGGTGTAAACCCCTTATCTCTGGAGGGGTTACCCGGAGGCGGAAAGGCTCACACCGTGAGGAGATGCAGTCAGCTTAAAAACAAGTCACGTTCTGTCTGGATACAAGCTACATGGTACTAGTCACGCAGTCCCACTGTGCCTCACTCCCCCTGTGAATTGGGGAGAACCATACTCCCTTTCTCCCCCTCCTCCTTGTCTCTTTGGGGCAGGGGATGTCTGTTACTATCTCTTCACAGCGTGCCTGGCACAATGCGGCCTCGGTCGTGGCTGTGGTCTCTTGGTGCGACTGTGCCACGAGTAAATAACAACAGTCTCTAATAACCGCTCTCCATGCTCCCACCAACTGAGGCAACGCGAGAGAGCAGCCGCTCCGCCGTTCCCTTTGCTGGCTTTGTGCGTGAGAGTGCTTTGCATTCCAGCATCTCCCCCAGGCACCCCGCAGAACTCAGCCCTTTCTGGGGCACTTACCGAGACTGAAGAGTATCAGGAACTTCAAACACACAAACTCTTGTCGATCCACCTGGAGCGAATGCAAGTGTAGGACCAGTTCTTGTGCCCTCAGGACCAGGTTATTCAGGTTGGACCCTGCTTGAGCTGCGATTGTCGCCATCTCCACCTGAAAGCAAAGAAGGAAGCCGGGATCAGCGGCCGGGAGCATCACACACTGCAAGGGCCTGAGGAGCAGCGCATACCCACTGCGAGGCATCGTGCGGGGTCTAGACCCCCCAGTGTCTCTTAGCTACACCCTGCCTTTGGAGACGGCATGAGCTGCTCATTTTAAACCCCCCTCCTGCTCCTGGCCATAGGGACGGCAAATAGCCAACACCGCAGTGGGACTGGAGGTGGACTTGAAAAGACTCCTCCGGTGAGATTCACCCTGCAGCACAGAGCTGAGCCACGACTTCAGTGGTGCCTAGGTCTTGTACTAGCCCTCTGCACCCTAAGGGTGTCCTCACGGTGTCCCCCACCGCCGTAAGACTGGCTGAATGGGATTTAGAATTATTCCCTCTCTCTGGCTGGATTATCACAGGGAACTGGCAGTGGAGGGAAGGGAACAAACTCCACCTTGGCAGGGTTTTCAGCTAGCCAAACAATAGCTACAGGGCAGCGTGGCTGCATGCCCAGGCCATAGGTACTGGAACTAGCCACACCTCCTGGCTTGAAGCGGTTTCCATCATACGCAGGGTTTACAGTTTGGTTCAATGGCTCTCAGCGCCCCCACTACACACTGTTCCAGCCCCCCTGGCACAGGTGATGGATTCCCTGATTCCCAGGAGGGCAGGGAGCAGCAGCCAATTCTGGCCTGTAGCTAAAACATTACACGATAGAGGCAGCAGAACTGCGGAGTCAGGGTGAAATTCATCCCTGGGTAGCCAGTATAAACCCAGGAGACGATTTAAGCCCCACGGCATCCCAAACAGTGCTGCAAAGGTCCTTTGGCCAGATGAATCTCACTTTAGAGAATAAACAGGGGTAACTTGGAGACAAACAAGAGAAAATAGCAATCTTCTGTGTTATATTTGTTTTAATTTGTATTTAAAGAGGAAGCCCTCACTGCACAACGGCAATGCTGTCCTGGGAATAGCTGGAAGATCAGGCTGCGATTCTGGGGAGACTTTGTTCCCATGTTCCCTGCAAAATCTACTATTCAAACAGAGCTGGTCTGTTCTCACACCCAGTTTCTGTAAATACAGACATGACTGTTGATTTTTCTTATGAGAAACATTTTGCTCCAAACCCAAGAATTCTCCCCTGGCTGGAAGGCAGTACATGCCGGCCGCCTGTGCTCCGGGGATGGTTTGGGTCTATCTACAGATCATTATTTCTCCCCTTGTGCAAAAACAATTCCGGAACCCAGCAAAAACAAAACACCAGGCATCTGCTTGGGTCAACCTTAGTTCACGCAGGAGGCGGGACGGGAGGACCTTCGCCAGAGGGAAAGAAGTAAGACAAAAGTCACCCATTTTTTCTTCCCAGTTTGGGCTCCACGTAGCTGGGAATGCTGAGATTGTCTGAAACTACGGAGATGGATTTTGGTTCACATGGGCTCCCATCCTGGAGTCTGAAGTTCAAACGAGCCCCACCGCTAAGCAACCAAAACTGCCCAGGCTGGCCTGACTTCAGCCCTGCAAAGCCGCTGAGTTTCCAGTGGCTGCCATACAAAACCAGATGGCCCATAGGCTGCAGAGCCGGGGGAGGGGGGGCACAGCCCGATTACTTTTTGGCCAGGCCAGACCTGAGGGTGAGCCAGTGCACCATTTCACAACGTCACTCCCTAAAATCTGGAGGGGGTGGCTGCCTGGGCTGATGGGCCAGGGGCCGGGGGATTAGATTGCTGGGGACGGGGGGGGGGGATTTAAGAGGGGGGTGTCGATGCCTCCCCCACTTTAAATGTTGCCCCGCAGCCCTTGAATTGGCCCAAGGCTCACCCAAAAGTGAACCCCCCAGTTGCCTCTAAACTCAGGGCTCCTGGGTGTGGCCGTAACCACTGGAGTCGTGAATATAGACCCCAGGTATGTGACGGGGATTCGCCGTCACAGCCCAGTCCATGGGATCAAGGCCAGGAAGTTTAAAAAGCAATCAGCTGCAAAGAAAACGATCCAGCCAGTTAATGAAGCCTGGCTCAGGCCCGCTGAGCTCCCAGAGACATTCTTTCTGCAGCAGCCAGACCGGCCGCAGAGGGGGCTCTGCCACTAGGCACATCGGACGCAGGGTCCAGGGGAATCTCCCGTGCTAGTGGAGCCTAGGGTTTGGGTGCTGGGGAATCGTAATTTACGTGGAGGTGTCTGGAGAGGGAGCTGGAGAGAGGGAAGGACACTGGACTGGACAAGGAGGATGTTTGGGAAACTGGCATCCTCACAGGGAAGCAGACAACGAATGACTCTCCTCCTGCAAGGACAGCGTTTTGTTTTTATTCACACACCAGTTCAGGAAGGCTGGCCTTGTAGGAAAGGGGATCAGGATTGCTGGCTCAAGTCCTAGCTCCACCCTGCATGACCCTGGGCAAGTCCCTTAGCCTCCCTGTGCCCCAGATCCCCTCTGTAAAACGAGGATAAAAATGCCATCTCTGTGCTCAATTTAGGGGCGGGGACTGACTCTGACTATATGTTTGTGCAGTCCCCAGTGCAGTGGGGCCCAGATCTGGGGTGGCGCCTCTAGGTCCTACCATAACACACCTAAGAACAATGCAGGGCTCTGTTACTGTTTCTCTTTACATCTTGCTGCCTCTGATCCTAGAGAGATACTACCAGACCCACAACTAGGGCAATGAAACACATTTAATAGCAACAGATTAACCAGTAGGCACATGGTGCCTTTCACGTGCTTTCCTTTTAGATTAAAAACACTGGTTCTGACCCAGCGAGGAAGCAGTGGAATTTCTGATCTCAATTGGGTGCAAACAAAAATGGCAAAGAAAAGTGACTTTTCATCAATCCCCTTTGGGAATAAATGGTGAGAAGGGGAAGATTTTCCTTTGCAGCAATATGGCAGATTTGCAAATCCTGACGTGAACAGGGGCAGCAGAGTTACAAATCGGGAGGGAACCGGTCCCCATATCACCTGGCTCTGGTTAGTATCCCAAAGCATCGTCAGAGGCACGAGGCTGTTCCACTCTTTGTGTCCATCAATCCATCTGCAGCAATAATGCAGGCTCACTATTAGCTATGCTCTCCCAACCCCTTCATGCTGTTGCACCACTTAGCAATGCAGGAATTGCAGTGGAAAGGCACAGTCTGCTGAAACACCGCAAGGCTTTTCCCAACAAAGGAGAGGACATTACCTCCTGGCCCGTCACAAGCAGCATGCTGTGCTCCTTCCCGTGCTGCACCTGCCTGTAGATATGGTCAAACACCAGCAGCTCACTCCAGCAGTTCTGCAGCAGTTTCATCTGATCACCTACCTGAAACACAGTTGCAAACACAGCCATTAAAACCTCTCAGTTCTGCTCACAGGTTAGGGACCTGGCAACACAGTGCAGAAGGAAGGTTGGACTTGGATGCAAAGTTGTCAAAGGATGAGGTCTTGGATGCTTTCGAAATGAATGAACTCTCCCCACCACCCCCCAAGCCCACCCCTCCGTCCAGCGTCTCTGAGGAGAAGCGGCAGCAGAGTTCCCTCTGCTCTCTGACATATCGCCCACCCTCGGCTCATTCCTCAAGCCCTTCCTGTCACTGCCGGTCCATGGCCCATTAATGCATTGTGACAGTAGTGTGATCAAACGCATTCCTGGCTCCTGCAATCGGTGACAGGCTGAATTCACATTGTCAGCTGCAAAAGCCCACGTATGAATCAATGTCCGATTTGGTGAGGGCCTCAGTGAGCTTCCCACGTCTCACCCTGCTCCCACAACGATGCACAAGGAGCACATGCTGGAGCAGAATAAGGCAGTTCAGCAGCAGAGGCAGCTCCCCATAGAGCTTTCCTCAGGTGCAGTGATCCCCAGCAAAGCAGAGCAGTCGGTCAATTTCCCTTAAATACTGTATTGATTGGACTGTATACAAAATGCACAATGCTATTAACAGAGAATTCCCCCGTCCCCGCCCCCGCCCCCCCCAGTGCAGTAGCATTGGGTGAAACAGCATAGCTGGAGCCAAGGTGCATGCGTGTATGTACACCTATAGATACAAATGCACACCTTAGCTCCAGCTATGCTGACTCACCCACCACTACACACACATATTTATACATGGCTTTGAGTTTTCCAGCTATGTTGGGTCATGGTCCACATCCCACAGCCAGTGCGCTGGAGAGATATGGGTCTGCATGTGTGTTTGTGGGCTGTTCTGGAGTGCCAAGATGGAAAACAAACTGGTGGACCAGAAAGCATTTTACATTTACCAGCTGGAAGAAGGGAATGCAAAGCACTTTGCATGGAGCAGCGAAATGCAGTTATCTGAAGTCAGACAGCATGTGACCAGCACGGAAAGGCAGGCTGGTCCAGCCGTCAGGCTTTGGGCCATTTCAAGTCGAGTGGTTCTGGTTCAGTCAGCTAAGTTACTTCTTCCCCAAAGGATCAAGGAATTAGAAGCTGCCCTAGAGTGCAAACAGCAAAGAGTGAAGGGCAGGTGTTCAGTACAGCAGAGTTGGGGAAACAAGAGTGGTCTTGTCACTGAAAGAGACACAGCGATCTGCAGGCACCACTGTGACAATTAACATCTTCGCATAAGGAGGTAGTTTGGCACGGCCTCACTTTAAAGAAATACATCATCTAACTGCACCCTTAATCTAACCCAACTCCTCCTCATGCAGCAGAGCGTGGCAAGAGGCCTTCTGCCAGCAGGACGAGCTGTTCCGTGCCCTCACTACATTCAGCACAGTTGGACTCGTTGGACACTTGATGAGCTGAAGTGCTCTGTGAGGGCAGGTCAAATTTTTGCTGGGAATAATTTCTGTTCAGCAATTATCGAACGGAACATTTGACCAGCATCACCCCATTCTGGTGGGTTAAAGCAGGTCAGGTGCGAGATTTGTACCTTGTTTTCTAAGCATGTAAGTGGAGAGAAGCAGCATTTAGCCAGCTTGGTCCCCATGGCTTCGTGGTACTCCTGCCTCTCCTGAACAGCGTTTCCATGGAACACAATCGGTGCCAATTAATTAAAAAACCCACCTTTTGTGTCTCTGCATGGAGACTGACGGTGTCAGGGGAGAGGCAGAAATACCCCCAGCTCTGGAGTTTGTTGCAGACAGTAAAGCTCCTGGCGTGTCATTTTCAGGGGGGGCTCTCTCATTTGGTGTGCGCAATCTATCCCAGCATGCCCTGTGGCACGTCACTATAGACATGTCTGTTATCACTACACAGGCACATACAAAACAGACTGGATTAGACCCCGGGTCCATCTAGTGCCTCCGTTTTGCGTTCGTTCTTCTGGGCCTGCGTGCCCCCTAAATCCCACCAGAACCCTTTGAGTACTCAGGAGGGCCAAGGCTGTGTCAGCCGTCGGCACAGGGTGAATTTCACCCTCTGTGCACAGTGAGTGCTGGCAGGACTGGCAGTGACTCTGTGGGGACACGGCAAGATATTCCCACCAAGCGAATTTAGAATGCGGAATCGCCAGAATTCACCTCTGCCTTTTGCTCACCCAATCAGGGAACAGAAACTTATGTGACTTCTGCAGCTTTTCAAAAGAGCTCCAATTTCAAGCAGTGTCTATTGGACTTTTTGCAGCCGTCCAGCCCACCCGTTGCCTGAAGCATGTTCATCTGAACCATCCAGGGGGTATTTTCCAACATGCAGATACATTTGTGGAAGTTGCGATCTGCTTGTGGACAGTCACCTAACAGGAAAGCGCTAAATCTGGTAAGTGAAACGTTAACTGCGAACAGCTCACTCCACTCCAGCCAAGGCCCCTGTGCTCTATTCCCTATGCTGGTCGAGTAACCTCACAAGCCACATGGAAGGTGACAAGTCACTTACATGCTATGTGCCTCAGTTTCCCCACCTGTACCATACATAGTATGTAATAATACCGCTCTTCCTTCTCTCCCTCACAAGGGGGCTGCAAGACTTAACTACCATTTCTAGCACTATTGATAAGCCCTCCAAGATAGACAGCCTCAAGAATGCACAACGGATGGATTCTACCTGCAGTCTGCAGAGGTGTGTCTCCTCTGTACCGTGTCTGCAGGGACTGCCTGCTCCTCTGAGCCTGTACAGCACCAAGCGCGTTGGCAGTGCTCAGTGAACCCCCAGGATACAGTCCTGGGAGCTCCTCAGACGAAAGGCACTACAAGGTGCAGAGGTACTGAGGACATGGGAAGTTGCATTGCACTCAGGAAACAGAGACCCACACGGTACAAGAGAGGGAAGGAGCCAGCCACTGTGCAAAGCAAGTACCAAGCTGGGCGACCTCCACCCCCACCCGGCTTCGAGACAAGTAAGCTTGTTTCATTCACGCTCTTATCAGCACTGGTTTGCCTCCATAAGGCAAGAATCTCACACAACCCGTGCACAAATCTTTAACAAAATGACTCTTGGACGCAGCCCCTCGCCCAAAGCCGCTGGGAGCGAGAGAATGCAATGTTGTTGTTTTACACAAAGGCTTTGTGTCTCCCGGGAGGGAGCTTTGGCTACTTTTTAAATGAAAGAATACAGTGTCCATCCTTCCCTGGCCCAGGAATGTGGGGTGGAGATGGCCCGTTTTGGGGAGTGTAGTTGACTCCAGGCCCGGAGCGCATTCTGCAGGCAGGCCTGGGGGGTGCCTGGAGCTCAGGGAGGAAATGCAATCCTCACCTTCAGGGCAGGCAAACTGTATTTCCGGCTCCAGGACTTGCAAACCGAAGTGACCTCTGCCTCTCAGGAGCCTCTTTTCCTGCCTCCAGGCATTCTTCCCTGCTGCTGCCACATCATCAGCAAACTGCAAACCACAGCAGCCAGCGTCCACAATAAAAGCCAGGTAGCGCCGATGCTGTGAGGCACCCCGTTTTCGGCATGTGGGCACCTCTGGCTCCTTTGGGACTGGTTTGCCCCCTGTTCCTGTTCAAGATTGTACACAGTACAGAGCGAGAGGAAGCAGTAATGAGGCTGTCTCTGGGAAGATCAACAGGGCCAGGAGCATCTGCTCACAGCTGCTGAACAGAGAGGGGCTCCTCACTCACTCCTTTAACAGAGGAGAGAGGAGAGCTAAACCCGAGAGCCAGGTGCTTAGCTGGAATAAATGGGTGTAACTGAGCATCTAGTCCCAAAGCTGCAGCTCCCAACACTTCCCAATCAGGGCCGGCTCCAGCTTTTTTGCCACCCAAAGCGGCAAAGAGGAAAAAAAATAAAAGCCATGATCAGCGGCTGCTCTCCTGCGCCGCTTCATTCTTCGGCGGCAATTCGGCGGCTGGTCCTTCCCTCCGAGAGGGACTGAGGGACCCGCCGCCGAAGACCCAGACATGCCGCCCCCTTCCGTGGGCTGCCCCAAGCACCATCTTGCTGCGCTGGTACCTGGAGCCGGCCCTGTTCCCAATGGCACACAAGTTAGGCCCCACCTCTGCGGCTGGACTTGATTTAGGCCCATTGCTAATTGAGATCCAGTTCTACCCCCTGCCCACAGACCCCCATTCACTCAGTTGGCTCTTGTGGGCTGCTTGTGGAACGGAGCAGTGTGGGTTGCAGAAATCAGGTATCGAGCGACCAGATGCCACCTACTGAGAACAGGTTCCACGTTATTATGTTTAGAACCGTACGTCTTTTCCAATATATATGGCATTAGACTGGAATGTATCCAACCAGCCACATGCACCAGACAAGGATCCTTCTACGGGATCAGAATAACTGTAAGAACTAGTCCCCTTTTCAGGTTTAAATGCAAATAAACGTGTCCAGTGCAGCAGGCACAAAATACAGCTTTTGTTTTCAAAAAATTACAAAAACTAATACAAATGTTTTCATGATTTAAAAAATAAATAACAACTGGAACAGTTATTAGTTTGCATTTAAAGTATCCCCCTCCACTCCACCCCGGATTGGAAGCCCAAACACTGCTGGCCAGGCAAAGAGAAAATAAACAACATCCGAAATAAAAAGCAAAGTCGGGGGGGGGGGGTCATTCTTTCATCATGACTTTGTTGACGTGCTCAGGAGATGAGATTGCTGCACAGACACCCTTTAATTCTAGGAAATCTGGGGCTAGATTTTCTCACAAATCCTGCTCCCACCAAGGCACCATGAGTGTTGCCAACTGTTGCCATTTTTGATCCAGTCTGTTGTGATCTTTGGTGTTTTTCAGGAATCTTCGAGAGCCAGGGGAGAAATGAGAATCTCGGCTTTCGTTTAGAAAAAGATGTAGAAGGTTCTGGCCCTCATGGAGAAAAGCCTAGAAATGGGGGCTCTGCTGACGAAAAACCAGCAGAGAAATAAAAAGTCCCCCCACATTTCTTGTTTAAAAATCTCCTCAGTTTTAATGATTTTGGGGGGCCTGGCTCAGGGTTGGCAAAACTGAGACTTTCAGACACACTCGGCACCCAGCAGCTCCTATCGAGAACAAAGAGGAACCCCCCCGCCCCCCCCCCCCCACACACACACACTCTGTTCTCTGTGGGAGGTGCTGGGGGCTGCACTCTTGTGAAAATCTGGCCACTAGAGCACAGAGGCCAAGCCATGCCATGGAGCAGGCCCTCCTGCTCCCCGCGCTGGCCACACTCACCAGCCACTGTGCTGCCCCTGGTGCAAAACAAGCAGCTTTGGGCAGGGGAGTTCCCCGGCTCCTTCGTCTCCGGCGCTCTTCCCAGAGGGACTGGACACAAGTAAACTCTTGTCCAGCCCTTCCCCTCCACGCCCTCCTCCCCCATCCCTGCCCCCTCCCTCTCCCCCCACCTCCCCAGCCCCCTGCCAAGCCTCCAAACATGCCCTTCTCCCATCCCAGCAGTCACCAACCGCCCACTGCCTGCTTCCTTGCTCCAGCTGGCCCCCGCTCTTCATGCTACCCATGCAGAGCCAGTTCCTCACTGCCCCTAGGCCCAGGTGTGGCCCATCCCCGCTCTCCCTGCTGGCTCCTGGGAGAAGTCAGGAATCAGCAGCAAAGTGAGGGGAGACAGCTGGGGTGGGCTTCCCCCGGGTGCCAATCTGCCCTGCCTCCTACTGGCCACACACTCTCCTCCCTTGGGGCTGCAGCCCTAGGGCCTGAATCTGCACTGGCCAGCACCTCGTGCGCAGGGAGCTCACACACTCTCCGTCAGGTTTGGCCAGCCGCTTTGGACAGGTGCAGAGAGCTGCACAAGGTGCTAGGCAATGGAGAACCAGGCCCCTAGCAACCACCGCTAGAGAGCAGCCAGACGGCTGCAGGGTTAACTGCTATTCTGCGTCTCTCTCCCTGGGCGCCCCGGCTTTCCGCGGGGTGAAGGACACTGCAGACATGTTGCTTTGTTTAACGTGCGGGGGGGGGAGGAATTCTGCCGAGATCTTACCACACTTTGCTCCATTGTCAGCCCAGCTGCCAGGGCCTGGGTTAGCAAATCACCAGGATTTGGGCAGTGAGGAGAGAGGACAAAACAGCAGAGCTGATCCTGTTTAGACCGGTCAGGCACCTGAATCCAGCCTGCGTCCTCTGCTCTGGGGAGCAGGAGTGAGTCACTAAGGCTGGAGTTCTCCCAAGGGCCAAGCACACTGGGTGCATGTTGAGGGTTGAGCCCTTTGGAAACCTGGCCAGGAGTGCCACGGTGGGAGCTGCTATTGGAAAGCTGGACCCTTGTCTTGATGCTTAGATGAGTCCTGAGCTCTTCTGAAATCTGAGCCCCAGTGGCGGGTGCTGAACCCCTGAACATCTGGCCCTGAGCTCTGGTGAACATCTGGCCTTGTGAGACGATACACTGTTGTCAGGGAAGGAGGAATGGGAGAATTAGCAGATGATGTGTGAACCTCAGGAGTTCTAAGTTCTGTAGTGAACCTAGAACTTGTGGGGTTACAGTGGGTCCAAACCTAACAAGCCAAAGTGAGTTTCCCCCTCCCTTTTTCTATAGGTTGATCCATCTGGTAGCATGAAGGATCCTGGTTCTAAATGATTTTGTGAGTGGCTTTCAATCCCTATAGGGAAGCCACCCTCGTCTTATCCATCAGGAGGGAAAGAACCCACATTACTGTATGCTGTGGTCTACCGAGCGCTGCTGAGCACTTTGGGGTGAGATAAGAGGGAGGAAAGTGTATCATGAATATGAGGAATACCTCCTCCGAGAATGAATTCAAGTCTATTAGAAGAGCCTTGCAATGCCATTGCGTTTGCTGCTTTTAATAGAGGGAAGACAAATGCAGTGTCATGGAACTGGATAATATCGTCATTCTGCTGAAAGGGCGGCAATAAACCAGCGTCTGTAGATTGCAAAGGGAATAGACATCAGACAAGAAAGAGCGTTATCGTTTCTGTGCCCAGCAGTCTTTGAGAATTACCTGGGTTTATTTGTGAAATGCTTTGGGTGAAGTTGGAGTTCAGGAGAGACGGACGGACAGTGCTGGGTACAGACAGACAAAGGGCAGGAAGCCTTTCCTGGTGCTTCCTCCACACTCAGCTCTGCCAATGCGGCTGGATCCTCCCCCTCTGGCAGCCCAGCTATGCCAGACCTTTATTCCAGCTTTGCTAGTGTCCCTGGAATGCACAGCAGAATGTGCAAACCTTTGTTGTGACTATACATGGACCCAGAGGGCTTGGAAGTGGGGCTACCAAACTCCAGGATTCAGTCGATAAACGCTGTCCATCCCTACTAAATACATGGTGAAAAATCAGTGGGTATCTGGTGGCCCCATCACATGTGCGCTAGTGCTGGGAGGGACCCACTGCCCTTGAGCACTCTAGTGCTGCAGAGAGTGTAACCTGGTGCCTGCCCTTCCTTTGGGGCAGGGCAGAGGGAGGGTGGAACTAGCAGCATTGCAGGCATGGCTGAATGCCCCCAAGGAGGCGTGTCCACATTGGTGTGGTTATGGAAACACCACACCGTTAAAACCTGCTTTGGATTTACCATGTAAGTGGGATTGAAATGTGTTTGAACTGGGTTCCAGCATCTCTCAACAGCCTTGGACTCTGCAAGGCAATAGCACGGTTCAGACATGATTAAAAGCAGTTTAAATCCCTTCTATGCTGCAAGATCAAACTGCATTCTACCCATGTCATGCGCTACCAGGTTATAGCAGGGACAAAAATCACAATCAAACTCTCTGAACTCCCAGCATCTGTATGTAAAGGCTCCTTCCCTTGGCTTTCCCCCTGCCCATTGAAACATGCCCATTGACTTTGGACCATCAGCCCCATGAATCTCAGTTGTTGGGGCTTTGCTTTGGTACATCTCCATTACAGATACAGAGGGTAGAGCTCCACAGAGAGACCATCTCCATAAAACCTGTGAATTACCAATCTCCTCTAACAAGAAGAGGACTCTTAATGGATGGCCATTCATAAAACAGAATCCGTCAATCATTTCTTGCAGAGATGACACGCACACACATACTCTTCTAAAAGCTAAGCAAAGAGTTTTCCTATTTAATCAAGTACTTTATCAAGGACCTAAGACACGCTATCTTTAGAGAGCACATTCTTCATTTTAAAAGAAAGCATCTAACCTGTTCACAAAACCCAGTAACGGACATTCCAAGACCTGGCGATCACCCAGCTGCTGCATCCACAAGAAAATTCCTTTATGATTAAATAAGGTTTTCTTTTGGCATGATCGGAGCTCTACATAAAAATCCATTTACCTGTGATAAATGGTCTTTGGAATAGAGATGGCTTGGTAGACACGGCAGAAGCTATTTCAACACATACAACATAACAAATTACCAGAGACCTGGTGTTGCTATTAAGAGGCACAAATTGTTTAAAGGTCTAGGCAACACGGTCACCTAATGCAATAACTTGTCACTGCTAAAAGTCTGGGTTCAAAGCTAGTAAAGCTTATATAGCGAACAATAAAAATTCCCTAGCAGTTCTTCATACTTCCTGAGAACAACATGAAATTTAAAAGCCTTGAAAAGTACTCAGCTTCACAAGTTATCTGAAGGGACTTTAACTAACATGTCTAACGATTAATCGTTTTCTTTTAAACCCATATACGAATCTCAAGAATTGTCGATGAAGTGCCTAGATCAGCATTCTGCACGTTCCTTAGCATTATGTTGCAAGGAAGATGCATTCTTCTGCATGAACAAGAAATGAAGATGGAAGATGCATTATAGACACCTCATAGCCTCACAGCGCTAAACACTGGTGCTGTTTTCCCCATTATGGGCTGTCTAACAATCACTGAAAGGATCTGGGCAGTGAAGCTCCTACATGGCTCAATGACACAGGCTCACATTTTCAGCACACACCCAAGGCTCTGTGGACACACAGCAGGAATTACATGCCAGCCCCCTGCCCTAGGTACTGCTTCAGGAAGTCATGCCCAACATTTTCATGGGGTTTAGCCACACACGTTACTGCTTGTCAGGGGAGATGTGCAGCATCCAATATGCAGTGGCTGGGTTGCAGCTCCTGTCACTGATACCATGAGATAAGCCCCCAAAGCTCATTTGCTTTCCTTTGCCCTATTCCACCTCCCATCTTCCTCGTTTCCAGCCCAGCCTGGCTTTTCTCCTTTCCTCCTAATCCTGCTCTGGCTCTGCCAGGCCTCTCTCTCCCGAACATGCCTCCCACCCTGTGAATTCCACCCTCCTTTCTCTTGGCCCTACCTGTCCCAGGTCTGCCCATCTGCCTTGCTAGGGCTGATCTTTCTAAATCCCTCTGAGTGCAAGGAAGGCCCAGAACGTGGATCTCTGCAGATGCACAAGTGAGGCAGACCGCAGGAAGGTGGACGTGAGGCAAAGCTTCTGGGAGCATTCAAGGCAAAATTAGCCAAGTCCATGGAGTGGAATGTACTGCATGTGATCCTGTCCTGCTTGATGCAGGGGAAGAAAGGGACTAGCTGACCCACAATTGGCTGTTGAAGGGAGAAGGCCTGTAGGTCAGGGAGAGAGTTCAGATTTTGCGAACCCCATCCCTGCCCAAGGCAGGACCTGCCTGTGCTCCTCCCGTGAAGGAGGGCTGATCTCAGAAGAGCTGCACTCCGAAATGGCCGAATCCCAGCCTGGCCCCATTAGTAAGTCTTTAGCACCAGAAGCATGCGGGGCAACTTACAGAGCAGGAGGACAAGGTTCAAGAAAGCCCCAGTGCTCCTTCAATCCCCCACTTTGCCGAAGACTCCCTGTGTGACACTGGGCAAATCTCCCGGTGCCTCAGTTCCCCCTCTGACTAACAGCACTGACCTGCCCCACAGGGTCAACGCAGCAAAGAGCATGAGGCTCTCATATACGGTGGTGATGGGGGCCAGAGAAGTACCTCAGACAGCTCAGATTCCCTCCAGAAGCAGCTGACCCACTAAAAGCTCAATCCTGGGGCCTCACTCAGCCTTCCAGGTCCTGTTGAACCCTACGGGTGTTTTGTCCCTGGAAGGACTCAGCCCAAACCCTGACGGAGAGGAAGGAATGGGACTAAAGCAAAGCGTCTCAGCCAGGAGGTTTAGCTAGCCTTGCTAGCTCCACCATGCGTGTGTTGGGTTTTTCGATTAACTTTTCTCTGCAGGGAAGTATCAGGTTCACAGCCATTGAGGAAGAAATTCCTTAGGGGGCTTGAGGGCTCCACCCTGCATGCTGGGAGCCCAGCGGGGCTGAACGTTTTCCCCATTGGGGCATGACAGCAGCTCCTGGGACTCATGATGGCAGGAAGGATGCATGTGTTGGGGGCGGGGCTGGGGCGTAGCTGCTCCATTACATGGACCGAGTGACATTTAGCAGAGGACGAGGCTGAGTCTAGGTCTCACTGTCTTCAGAGCCTTCAGCAGCAACATCTCCCTTTTCACGGTTCTTGTCTCCCTTTCCTAGGGGCCGAGTGGCTGGGCAGCAGTTCTGCAGAAAAGGACCTGGGGGTTACAGTGGACGAGAAACTGGATATGAGTCAGCAGTGTGCCCTTGTTGCCAAGAAGGCCAACGGCATTTTGGGCTGTATAAGTAGGGGCATTGCCAGCAGATCGAGGGACATGATCATTCCCCTCTATTCGGCATTGGTGAGGCCTCATCTGGAGTACCGTATCCAGTTTTGGGCCCCACACTACAAGAAGGATGTGGAAAAATTGGAAAGAGTCCAGCGGAGGGCAACAAAAATGATCAGGGGGCTGGAGCACATGACTTATGAGGAGAGGCTGAGGGAACTGAGATTGTTTAGTCTGCAGAAGAGAAGAATGAGGGGGGGATTTGATAGCTGCTTTCAACTACCTGAAAGGGGGTTCCAAAGAGGATGGATCTAGACTGTTCTTAGTGGTAGCAGATGACAGAACAAGGAGCAATGGTCTCAAGTTGCAGTGGGAGAGGTCTAGGTAGGATATTAGGAAAAACTTTTTCACTAGGAGGGTGGTGAAGCACTGGAATGGGTTACCTAGGGAGGTGGTGGAATCTCCTTCCTTAGAGGTTTTTTAAGGCCCTGCTTGACAAAGCCCTGGCTGGGATGATTTAGTTGGGGATTGGTCCTGCTTTGAGCAGGGGGTTGGACTAGATACCTCCTGAGGTCCCTTCCAACCCTGATCTTCTATGATTCTATGATTCCTTGGAACCCGCCTGGTTTTTCAGAGCAGACTCTTTCACCTTTTTAACATTGCAGAGGTTAAAGCAAAAGGTAACAGGGTCCTGTTAAAGCACGGCCCCGCCCAGCCGTAAATCAGGAGCCAGAAGAGTGGCTGCACAAGGAATACAGCCAGCACAGTACTTCTCCTGCAGGGAACATCTGCAGCTCCTTCAGGGCCAAGCGCTGCCACCTCTGCCGCGGGGTGTGGACAGGTCTCTGGGGCTGGTGTGCTGGCGGCGCTGTGGATACAGAACATGCAGGTTCTGCTGGAGAATGTACTGCAATGTTAGAGCCGCAGGCGGATCTAAGAAAGTGACCTTTGCCAGCGTTACATTTCAGAGCCACACAATGTCGCCAGCACCAGCATCCTGCTGACCTGTGACACCTCTTTAGATTTCTCACTGGAGCTCAAGGTCTCCATGAAAAGCTCCGCAGCTGGCACAAAGAGCAGAGGAGACAATGGCATGCTCAGCTTGTGCTGTGAGTGCTGACCAGGTTTGCTCTTCCCAGCATTGCTGTGGGGGTGCCGAAACAGTAGGTCTTTTGCCAGAGTTCTCACGTACCCGCTCTGGGAAGCTTTCAGCAACCCCCACCAAAGGGACAAGACCAGAACTTCTAAAACCAGAAGCACCACGTTGCCCTGCCAAACCCCAGTGCAGAGCAAGGTGCCAGGAAGTGATGAACTATGATTTTTAAAAGTGCGATTGCTGAGTTATTTTTCACTTCTTCTCCCAGGGACTCGGGCACTTTCAGACCCTTTCATCAAACAAAGAATGTAGATGGTTAGTTTCATTTCTGTGGCGACACTGGAGGACCGGATAGGAAAACGTCATTGTAACAGAGAGAATTCTGACCCACGGCATCAAATCACTGCACATGGAGCTGGCGTCTTTGAAAAGTGTACCAGAGATGGCTGACAACTGTCTCTGACTTCAGAGCTGATGAATTCAAGGAGCAGTCTGTGGAATTTTTGCCAAGTGCTCTATCACCGGAATGTTCTACCCAACATCTCCAAATGTATTTGGTATAAAGCAAGAGTGACTTTATTAGTTTTGTACAAGTTGTCTGCCTTTAACTTTCCCTGCATGTTAGAAAAGCCACATGGCAGGCCGAAATAATGCTGGTGCCAGATAAAACAAATAATGGTTCTAATCCTGTTTTGTACATCTGTAGTACTTCTGTGGGTGACAAAGCACTTTCTAACATGCCGATTAAAGGGTTACACCACACCGGTGAGGTAAGAATTATTATTTCCATTTTACAGCTGGGGAAATTGAGGCACAGAAAGGAGAA
This sequence comes from Trachemys scripta elegans, assembly GCF_013100865.1. Lineage (NCBI taxonomy): Eukaryota > Metazoa > Chordata > Testudines > Emydidae > Trachemys > Trachemys scripta. The sequence continues at coordinate 23,820,490 of NC_048314.1, forward strand.
ATGGTCACACAGCTAGAGAGGGGCAGAGCCAGGGATGGAACCCCGGCGTCCTAATTCCAACACACTGAACCCGTTTTGGTCCTCTACTGTTCTCATCATGAGATGATGAAAGACAGCAGCAGGGGGTGAAGGTGACTCCTATTCGCATCTGACAGAACTAAGCCCGTATCCTCCTGGCAAATGTCAGTAGCACAGAACCCACCCTCAGGACTAGCCTCCTTGTTAGCAGCCTCAGCTGAGGGGCCAATGAATGAACAGTCCCTAGAAAATGAACTCTACCCTGCTCCTTGGAAATGGTGCCCCTGCCTGGGCTTGCACTCCTCTGCCCACGCTGACCCTGCTCTGCAGTAAGCTGAGGAGTTCAGGCCCCAGAGCTGTCAGCTCAGCACCTGCCAGGAGCACCAGAGTCCATACATCTGGTTTTAAAGCTTGATTTCCCTTGTGAACGTTCCCAGGACCTTCTCGCCAGTAACCTGGACCCTAGATAGGACAGAACTCGCTCTGGGCAGCTAGAAGGAAATTTCACGTCCGTGGCTGTGGTACACAAAGCCACCAGTTTCTTTGATGTGCCGATGTGATGCGCGGGCTGCGATCTACAGGCTGGATGAGTTTCCACTGCAGACTGAACAGAGAAGCAAACGCCTTTGATTTTTGGACCTCCAAATGGAACGGAATTGTGATTGGCTTCCCCAATCCGTTTTCAGTGACAGCAACCCCCAGTGAAGGACGATCCACACATGCAGTGGCTGGGCAATGGAGGAGGTTAAATAAGTGCAGTGAAATGTAGGCACATCACCCTCCAGTGCCCACACGTCACATCCGTTACACTGAACGCAGCTCTGCCCAGGGTATGGGAGCAGGGGCAGTGTCACCTGAGAAATGATAAAACTCTGCTTTGGCAGGGAGTTAGAATTCATTTGTGCTGGGGAAGCATTTGCACAGCTATTGAGGAGGGTGCTATGGAAGGGCAAAGAGTCATTATTATTAGAAAAAAGAAGAACAGGAGTACTTGTGGCACCTTAGAGACTAACAAATTTATTAAAGCATAAGCTTTCATGGACTACAGCCCACTTCTTAGTCTCTAAGGTGCCACAAGTACTCCTGTTCTTCTTTTTGCGGATACAGACTAACACGACTGCTACTCTGAAACCTGTCATTATTATTAGAGTTGGTCAAAAAAGGGGGTTTGTATCAGCTTTTTTGTTTGTTAGGGTGATGGTGTTTTTGCAAATGTTATGCAAAAAAAAATAGTTTTTCATTTATTTGCCCTTTCTCTCTCTCCCTTTCTCCCTCTTTTCCAGAAGCAAAATGGAAGAAAAAAGAAAAAGGAAGAAAAGGAGAAAAAAATGAAAAACTGGAAAAAATATTTTTGAATATAACTTTTGTTTGTTTGTTTTTCATCAAAAAACTGGAAAACATGAAACTAAAATGGTCTTTGCACATTTTTGTTTAGGAAAAAAGGCCAGTTTTTATTTAAAAAAATGGTTTTGAAATAAAATATCTCCAGCTGTAATTATTTCTCAGGAGGGTGGTGGCACTCGTGGACAAACCCCAGATTAATGCAAAGCCTTTGTTACATTAACTCTGGCCATGAATCTCAGTTTTCGTTCCAGTGAGCACCTCTGGGCCGTATTACATCTCCCTGCCTAGGCAGCCTACGAGAAACGTCTCTGTTCATATAGAGGGTCAAGCAAGGGTGGACGTGCCCAGAACTGTTCCCCAGATTTGGCCTCTTAGACAGAATCTGCTGGGGAGGCGGAGATTGAGGTAACAATTACAAGGGGCAATTATTGGGTGCAAGTAGGAAGTGTCACCTTGCCAATTGAGAAGTGAGAAAGTGGGTTCCTGTTCTGCCAATAACTGACAATCCAAGCTCTGCACTAGCTGAAGGCGTTAATGGTCAGATGCAGGTCCCTGTCCCCCGCCCCCTCTGGTCAGATACCACAGGGACACGCACCCTACACTAAAACAGCTAGTTGAATGGCTGTTTCCTAATGCGAGCAGCCAAACGTGCCTTTTTAATCACCTGCAATAACTTGACCTGGAGCAGAACGACGACGCTCCGAGTTAGCAAAGTGAACAGGACCAGTCCAGCCTGCTCCGGTTTGGGGCCAGTCTCCCACCAACACTACGTGCAACGGCTGCCACCTGACAAGCCTGCTGAGCTCTGCCACATGTGGCCACGTCCTCACAGGTGCCCTAACCCCACACTGTGCCCACAGCTCCGAAGGCCCCTCCCCTCACAATGGGGGCTCTCCCCAAAGGAGAATGGTACCCACATCTCCAAGGCTTTAGTGACTGCGATATATAACACAGCTCAGCAGGCAGAGACTTCATCTCCCCACTGGGAACAGGGCCGGCTCTGGCTTTTTGGCCGCCCCAAGCAAAAAAAAAAAGCAAAACCTGCAGCGCGGCCGGAGCGCGGATACAGGGGGACCGGCTGTGGGGGGGAGAGGGAGGGAGCGGGTGGGAGAGAGAGAGAAGGGGGCGGCCAGGGCTACAGCAGGGCGCTGCCACGCGGCCCCTCCCACTGCGCCGCCTCCTGCCGCCTGCCGCGAGGGCTCCGCTCCGGTCGGCGGGGAGGAAAGGAAGGGGACTGCCCTGCAGGGCGCTCTGGTTCTCCGCGCTGCCGTCCCCTACAGGGCCGTGCCGCCCTAGGATTGGGCAGAACGCCGCCTCCAACAATCTGCCGCCCCAAGCATCAGCTTGTTCAGCTAGTGCCTGGAGCCGGCCCTGGCTGGGAAAAACAGACACGTCATGGCCCCTTGGTATTTCTATTTGCTCCTACCAGCATGGGTCATTAGAGGGAGAGACGGGGCCGTGGGGAGAGAGACTGGCTGGCGACCAGACAGCGACCGTCACGAGGAATTGGATTGAACCCCAGGGCGTATGACGCTAGCCGTTGCTAGAGCATCCATGAGCAGAAGGAGATTTTCGATAAGCCAGAAATGCTTTGGCCGATAGTCAGGAGATGGGGGTCAAGATGACCCATGTGTATTAAAGCCAAAGCAGTAACCAGCTACAAATAGCTCACAAGAATGAAAAAGGAAGCCCGTCCAAAAGGCAGACACGGCGAGCGCGGCCCGTGGCCGTCCCTCCACCCTGGGGAACGGAGACACCCTCGGGATTTTCAGCTGCTCCCTGCTGATTAAGGTCCGTGACCCATCCTGGGAGGAAATAACTACCCGCTTCCCCTGGCTGCAGAGGGCGACCATCACAGCTCCACTCGGGAGGAGAGCAGGAGGAGGGGGCTCAGAATCCTTCACCCCACATGGAGCCCGGCTCCTGGAGGGCTCCCTCCGTGTCCCCAGGGAGTCGAGTTTGGGGCAAGGGATTCAGTGGCACCAGATACTCCCATCTTGCTGCATCAATGGACAGAGCTCTGCCCTCTGCCTCCCTCCCTGCCCCACCCCAGGAGAGCCCTGGAAGTGAGAAGAGTTACATGGAGTGGGTGTGGGCTCCAGCCCAAGGAAACATTCCCTCTCCTAACGGTGTTTCCCAGGGACACCAGCGATCTAGCGCTGCTCCCCGCAGGAGCCCACAGCCTCACGGCCCCAGGAAAGCAGCACTGCAAGCCATGCACAGAGAGGACCCATGTAGTAACATGCTAGTGTTTAGTGTCAAAGACCTGCCATTGTCCTGTGAATCAGACCCTCAGGAGCGGCCCAGAACCTGGGCCCAGCCGAGCCCCACGGCCGGGAGCCAAAACCCAAGGAGATTATTCAATGGCAGCATTAGTAGAGGGCCCTGAAGGCACTAGACTGGGGGGAATTATCCTTCTGAATCCAGAACAGTGCCTGGCTGAAGAACCTGCCCATGCAAGCTCCATGCGTCCCGTCACCCGCCCTAGCCGAGCCTCGGCAGAGTCCCCAGAGAGTCCAGCTTCACTTGGATTCCCCAGAATCTCTGCACCCTACAAAATGCAAGCTCACCTCCCAGCCTGCCCCAGGCGAACGCAAGGGACCTGGGAAGGGAGCAGAGCCTTTGTAACAGACCTCATTGTTTTATAAAACCTCTACAAGTGGAAGAGCAGCCAACAGAGGGATGGTCTCCTCCTCCTCCACTCTCCTCTCTTCCCCATCACTCCCTTGTTCCTTTTCCCTTTCTGCAAAAACAGAGTCAAACTCAGTTCTCTCCTCAGCCAGGACAAAGCCAAGCGAGCGGCAGAGCGAGTGCTGCTGGTTCTCAGAGGCACCTTCCCTAACACAGTGCAACAGGGAGCTTAGGGTCGGCACAGACTTACCCCAGCAACCACATGGCACAGCGCCTTGGAGAAGGTAGGATCTGGACCTAGACCCTGGCTCTGCAGCGTGGGACCAGCCTGCCCAGAGACTAAGGAACCAGCCAAGGCTGTCATTAGAGTCAAACCAAAACCTTCCTCAGGGAGCTGCATCTCCTTGTTCTCAGGGCATCTGCCCCCCTCCTGGCTGCAACCAGGATCCCCTTGACACCACATTTCAGGTAGGGCTTGGGGGTTCTGCTGAACCAAACGCAATTGGTTTAACCTTCCAGGCCTCTCACCTTAAGCTAAAGGTCACTTTGCCCTGCTGCCTGGACATCCATTATACATACATAGATATATAAAAAATTACATCTGAAAGTACAAAGTTGCCTGAGCCTCGTGACCCGGCAAAATATATTTCACCTCCCTGCCCATATTTTTCTTCTGACGAGTAGATGTTGCAAATCTTCTCTTGAATCTTGACACATCTCATCTAGCCTCAGTTAAAGTTTGTATTTATGGGTGTCAGCTCTGACCTCTTCCACCCCAGCTCCCTCGCCCTCGCCGCGCAGCTCCCTCGCCAACCCTCTATAAACAAGCAGGTCCCCAAATCCCCCTTTGTCGAGCGGCATTATTAGTCTTGCATCCGAAGGCCAGTGTAGTCCGTAATTCTCTGTCTGATGACACAAGATGAACACGGCAGCATCACTCTCCCCAGCAGATTGGCAGGCCGGCCCTCATTTGTCAGTGGCAGACTGACAGAATTACTAGCCCTTAAATGAAACGATATATCTGGGACGTTAAATCTGTTTTCATTCTGACTGCCCCACGCCTCCAGGTGGACGTGGCGTGTGAACTGATGTCCAGAGGCCATTAGCCCAGCTCCCCCTCCCACGGCCTTCACAATAACACAACTACAGCGCCTGGGGAGTGTTTCCAAGGGCCCCCCTCGGCCACACGGTGCTGAGCCAGGGCCTGCTGAGGCTCCGGGGGTGGGGGGTGGGGAGATAATTAGCTAGAACCGTCACCACCTGTCGAGAAAAACCCCTCTTCCCAATGCTTTGCAGGCCCATAGCGGCCCAAATTAGTCTGCCCAGTGTACTAAGAGCCTACACCAAGGAGTCAAGTTTCAAAAGCAAATTGGGCCTGACCCTCCTTTCCCAAGAGAGTGCCCTTGCCTGCCATGGAGTTACCCCTGTTTCACGCCACAGGAAGGGAGTGAACCGAGAAGCATCTACTTGGGGGTGTACAAGCTCAGTCCCTGGAAAAATCATGGAGCAGGTCCTCAAGGAATCAATTATGAAACACTTAGAGGAGAGGAAAGTGATCAGGAACAGTCAGCATGGATTCACCAAGGGGAAGTTGTGCCTGACTAACCTAACTGCCTTCTATGATGAGATAACTGGCTCTGTGGATGAGGGGAAAGCAGTGGATGTGTTATTCCTTGACTTTAGCAAAGCTTTTGATACGGTCTCCCACAGTATTCTTGCTGCCAAGTTAAAGAAGTATGGGCTGGATGAATGGACTGTAAGGTGGATTGAAAGCTGGCTAGATCGTCAGGCTCAACGGGTAGTGATCAATGGCTCCATGTCTAGTTGGCAGCCGGTTTCAAGCGGAGTGCCCCAAGGGTGGGTCCTGGGGCCAGTTTTATTTAATATCGTTATTAATGATCTGGAGGATGGTGTGGAATGCACTCTCAGCACTAAACTGGGAGGCGTGGTAGATACGCTGGAGGGTAGGGATCAGATACAGAGGGACCTAGACAAATTAGAGGATTGGGCCAAAAAACACCTGATGAGGTTCAACAAGGACAAGTGCAGAGTCCTGCACTTAGGGCGGAAGAATCCCATGCACTGCTACAGACTAGGGACCGAATGGCTAGGCAGCAGTTCTGCAGAAAAGGACCTAGGGGTCACAGTGGACGAGAAGCTGGATATGAGTCAACAGTGTGCTCTTGTTTCCAAGAAGGCTAATGGCATTTTGGGCCGTATAAGTAGGGGCATTGCCAGCAGATCGAGGAACGTGATCATTCCCCTTTATTCGACATTGGTGAGGCCTCATCTGGAGTACTGTGTCCAGTTTTGGGCCCCACACTACAAGAAGGATGTGGAAATATTGGAAAGAGTCCAGTGGAGGGCAACAAAAATGATTAGGGGTTTGGAGCACATGACTTATGAGGAGAGGCTGAGGGAACTGGGATTGTTTAGTCTCCAGAAGAGAAGAATGAGGGGGGATTTGATAGCTGCTTTCAACTACCTGAAGGGGGGTTCCAAAGAGGATGGAGCTCGGCTGTTCTCAGTGGTGGCAGATGACAGAACAAGGAGCAATGGTCTCAAGTTGCAGTGGGGGAGGTCTAGGTTGGATATTAGGAAACACTATTTCACTAGGAGGGTGGTGAAGCACTGGAATGCGTTACCTAGGGAGGTGGTGGAATCTCCATCCTTGGAGGTTTTTAAGGCCCGGCTTGACAAAGCCCTGGCTGGGATGACTTAGTTGGGAATTGGTCCTGCTTTGAGCTAGATGGCCTCCTGAGGTCCCTTCCAACCCTGATATTCTATGATTCTAAGCTGCCCTTCCACACACAGGCAGGGGGCAGGCTGCTCTCCAGTCCAGCAGAACATGGGGTTCCCTACAACCTGCCCCCCTGCACCCTAGGGAGGCATTGGAGGAGGAGGGGCAGAGCTCAGAGAGGTAGGTGCCAGCTCCAGTTTTGAGTGTGTTCGCCTGTCCCACCCCAAGCCTGGGCTGAGCTCGGGCCTTGAACCTGGAAACTCAAGGCCAAACAAGCTGAGTTTGGGTCAAACGAAGAGGCCTTGCCTGGCTCCAGTCTGAAATGTCAGCCAGCCCAGGCCTGCCAGAAGCTCAGCTCCAGGCTGCCCACAAAGAGTGTGCATTCAGGCTGCACTCCGCAACCTGTTTCCGTGCACAAGCACTGCTCCCTGCGCACCCTGGGCTAGTAGCACCAATGCCCACTTGGGCAAGAGGCAACAAGGACACAGTCTCCATCTTCCCCCAGACAGCAGCCCCATAACTGCCCCTGCAGCTGGACCAACTGCCCTGCACACACCGCACAGTCAACCTGTGGAACTCCTTGCCAGAGGATGTTGTGAAGGCCAAGACTATAACTGGGTTCAAAAAGAACTAGATAAGTTCATCATCAATGGCTATTAGCCAGGATGGGCAGGGATGGTGTCCTTAGCCTCTGTTTGCCAGAAGCTGGGGATGGATCATTAGATGATTCCCTGATCTGTTCATTCTCTCTGGGGCACCTGGCATTGGCCGCTGTCGGAAGACAGGATACTGGGCTAGATGGACCTTTGGGATTGTCTGTTGTCTCTCACAAAGCAGGTGAGAGGCATCTGGCTTCACGCAAAAGTGACTCCTGGCTAAGTGACTTGCCCAGGGTCACACAGGGAGTCTGTCGCAGAGCAGGGAATGGAACCCAGGCCTCCAATGGCTAGTGCTCCATACTGCTAATGACAGACTAATACAGCTGGGTTGGTAGGGACAGGTGTCTCCCATCCTCCTTCTGAGACCTCAGAGGGGCGGGGCAGGCAGAGGTGAATGGGAGGACCATAGAGACCAACTCAATGGCTAGCACAGATTCCCCTGGAGCTCAGGGACCTGGGCTCTATCCCATGGCTGTGATGCTTTCACGAAGAACCGGCCCCTCGAGGTGATGATGAGCACACCCTACGTGTCCCTACCCGGGGGCAGCTAGGCCTCACCCCCTGCTTTCTCAGCAGTGTGCTCATTCTGGGAGTTACCTTTGAACTACTAGTGAAAAACAAAATGAAGTCAACGGTTTGTTAAATAGCAGCTCTTCCCTGAGCCTGGCGACAGCCCCTGGGACTCTTTGCCCCAGAATCGCCTTCCTCCTTTGGATCAGAGACGCGCAGGCGCTCCCACCCGCGGCTCCCTGCTCTGAGCCAGCCTCCTTTTCCGAGAGCCCAGCACAGCTGGGCCAGTCCGGCCAGACTGCCACCAGCTGGGAAAGCTCACCGGACAGTAGTTCAGGAAGCCAGGCACCCGAGCGAGCCCTTCCTGCAGCCGGGCCGGGAGATGGGCCTGACCCTCTGCTCTGCGCGGGGAGGGCTTTGGACGGAGAGCGCGAGTCGCATGTGACTGCGGGTAACAGGGCTCAGCCTGGCAGGGGGGCGAGAGCCTGGCCGCATCTACAACGCCAGGCAGGGCACCAGCTAGCAACAGATTCTCTAGCTTGCCACCCCCATTGCCAGGGTTTCTGCCACTTGCTCTGCCACAGGAGCCTAGAAACAGCCTAGAATGGTCCCCCGCTCCCCCCGAGGCAATGCAGCCCCTCAGCCTTCACACACGCCAAAGCCATCCCAGCCCCCAACCCCCGCTGCCTTAGGAGCACCGTCAGCAGTGCCACGCCCCCGCCCCACCCCACGCACCTGGCCCCTTCCCCCCTGGCTCCCTCCATCCCGGAGCCATCCCACCCCCAGCTCCCCGGGTCCATTCTCTCTGAGCTGCCTTCTATCCAGCCCACTTCCTGCAACTCCCCGTGCTCCCAGGAGGGGCTCCTAGCGCAAGGAGGTCTGGCTGGCTTTTCCCTGCAGAATGCCTTGTACATGCTGGCCTGTTTGGGGGGAGGAAGTTGGGGGGGTCTCCTGCAGGTCACAGCCCTGGTCTGAGCAGCCCCCTCTCCAGCCCATGCCCAAAGTGGCCGTTGGAAAAGACCCGAGAAGTGTGCTCAGCTCCCCGCTGGACACACCCCAGGCCCGTGGGAACAGCATGTGCGAGAAGGCCTGGCACTCCCTGGAATTTGCTTCTCTTACCACAGGTGCCTGGCGAATGGCTTTAGGGCACGGGGGCCGCAGAGTGGATGGCAGAGAGAATGACGTGCCACCCGGAAAATAACCTGACTGCTTAGCACCCCCTCCCAGACACTGTCTGGGGCGCTCGCCCGCACAGCTCCTGCCCGATGCTGGGAGCCCATAGCCGTGGGCGCTGCTGGGTAAGGAGGGTGCGGAGAACAGCAGCTGCCTGGCAGCTGAATGGTGTGGGGCACTAGCCATTGGAGGCCTGGGGTCCATTCCCTGTTCTGCCACAGACTCCCCGTGTGACCTTAGGGAAGTCACTTAGCCTCGCCATGCCTCAGTTCCCCACCTGTACAATGGGGAGAACAGCCCTGCCCTGCCTCATGGGGGCCGTGAGGACAAAGCCATTCAGAGGCTGAGAGGCACTCAGATGCTACAGAGACGGGGACCATCTAAGTTCCTTCACTGGGTGGCTCCCCACTCGCTCCCCGGAGCCCCCGCACAAAGGAGCAGCAGCGGAAGCTTTAAAAGGCTCCACTCTTGGCTTCCCCCATATCTGGGGCACCAGCCTACCAGGGGTGCTTTGGGAGGCCAGCAGCCTTCCCAGCCCCATTCCTTTTGGGCAACGTCGGCCCCCCCACGTTTATCCCCCTTCCCTGGGCTGCTCAGAAGTGGCAGGGGACAAGACAGCAGCTCGGCCTTGAAACCTGCCCATGGAAAGGCGACGGGGCGCCCAGAGCGCTGGATGGTGCCACTGCAGGGCAGGGGTGACACCGGGCGGCAGAGAAAGGAACCGGCTCAACGGGGCGACGTCGGCAGCTGGCAGCAAATGCCTCCGCGGGAATACAGAAACTGGCTGGGAATGTGTCTGAGAAAGCACTCGCCTTTGTGCTGGCCAAGGCAGCCCGTGTCCCCCATTCTGAGAGGCCCTAAACGCCCCAGTTCCATTCCCTCATTTCTCTGGCTGTGTTTTTAGCCATGCTAGTGGCCTTAGTGTAACCCTGTGAAGTCTGTGCTGGCAGGAGTTCATCTCCCGCCTTGGCGACCCATTGGCTTTTATTGGCCAGGTGGGGGGAGCGGGGAGAAGGGCATCCTCAGGGCTGCTGCGCCATCCTGCTGCCGCAGGGAAAAGCAGGAAGAGAACCACCCGCTGAGCACGGCTGTGAAAGAAACCCCCTGGGCCTGGGCCTGGGCCTAGCCCGGCTCCCAGGGAAGAGTGGGCAGGCAGGGTGAGCTGCGATGGGAACACAGATCTGCAGCAGCTGAGATTGGACCCCTGGAGAACAGTGCGCACCTCGACACACAGCCTTTCCAAGAAGGTCACAATCGCTTGTGGTCTTGGCATGGCCCAGGGCACTTTCCGCACAGGGCAGGGCTGGAGCTTTGTCCTGGGTTTGTAGCCTGCCGGGGCCCCTAGAACGGCTGCAACACAAACAAGTAATAATTAATCCTAGGCCCGGCGTCCTGGGCGGTTCTGCTCCGGAAGGCAGATCCGTGCTGGGGCACAGAACGCAGACGGCCCAGCCCAGGGGGAGGAGGCGGCTTTAGGTCACCTGGTTTTCTGCAAAGGCCACTTCAGCCCCTGGCACATGTAACAGCCACCTCCCTACTGCTGCCTAAGGGCTGTGGTACCCCCAGGTTCCCTGCAGGGCTGAGTGCTGTGGGCACCCTCCGCCCCCAGCTGCCCCCTATGCAGGGATCGGGGGGCAGGGGGAGATAGAGTTACTAAAGTTACATCGACCCTGCACAGCTCCTGCCCCAGGGGAATAGAAATCTCCCCGCCCCATCTTCTTTGCAGCCTCTATGTGCTGCCAGTGCCAGTGCAGCACATAGAGGATGGGGCCAGAAACAGCCCCACTTTCTTATCCCCCTTGCAGCTTCCATAGGAAGCAACATTCATCCCTTCCTACTTAAAATGTTGTACAGTGTTGCTGTGCATTGCTGAAGGGCTGCCGTGTTCCACCCCAGAGGTGGCTGTATTTCTTTAGTGGGTGCCGCGGTCTCTATATATTGCTTCCACCTGCTGGTCCTATGTCCAATAGCAATCATGACCATAGACTGTGAACGGCCCCAGGAGAACTGCCTACTAAATCCATTCACTAATGTTCTTTCCTTAGCCACACAAACCCATTGCTGCCATTAAATTATCCCAAGCCGCAGTGAGCAAAGAAGTCTCTGGCCCCAGTGTGGTGAAAGCTTTGCCACAGCAAACAAGAAACCTGCCCTGTGGCATTCTTGAAATCAGCAAAATAAGGTCAAGGCGGCACCAACCATGCGGGACGCACAGCATCAGATTGCAGATGGTTTTGCCAGTGAGCGATGGGGGTTGACAGCAGCTTCTGCTGCCAGCCACACGCTCAGCCTCTAGCAGAGGAAGGAAACGCAGCCAAAGGAAAACAGGAGTCTCATGTTTGAATGGGTAGAAAATCTGCCCGAGGCCTGCCATGCTCTAACATTTGGGGTTGGGCAGGGCCTGCGCTCTCCCAAGCACTACACAGGCTACAGGCCTGAATCATTTACCAACGGCACTGCTGGACCGCAGCCCCGTTCTAACCAATCCAAAGCAGGGAACTACTGCTCTGTGTCTAAATCTCTGCCCACGCACCCCCATCTCCTAGCGTTACTGGCACTAGGGTTCGGGTGGGAGGAGACCCGGAGATCTGTGGAGTCCAGTTTCCAGGGACTGCGTCCCCTATCTGCATTGTTACACAACGTGAGCCTTGTTTACCAGGCCGGCCCAATGGCGACAGTCCTGACTAGGTGAAGCCCTGGCATTGCTGTTGTACAGGACATGTCACTCTGGGGGGAAGAGGGGCTGATGTATTTGTATTCACATGGAGCGAAGCCATGTTTGAATGGTGTAACCGTGCGGACAATAGAATTACAAGGCTACCCAGCAAGGCAGCAGCGAGCTGAAGCCACTGTTTACAAGATCTCCTGCAAAACAACAATCACCCGTTCCCAGAATCCAAGCAGAACACTGATATGATTGAAACGAACAAAAAATGCTTCCACAATGCAACTTCCTGGCACTGTTCTGGGCAGGGAGAGGTTATTTTAAGCACTGCCATGCTCTGGAGGCCCAAGGAGAGGGCCAGAGTGCGAAAGACCCCACTTTCTGAGATGGTCTGGAGAGGAGCAGAACCGTGGGCCATGGCCACTCTGGGGATGGCTGTCCCAGCGAAGCAGCTCGGGCGCCGTGTAAGTGCACAGTGACATTGGGACACTATTGAGGGAGCTACTCGGGAGATCGCTGCCTTTCCTTTTCATTGGCAGCTCAGTGTCAGGGCCCAGCGCCAGAGCTTTGCAGAGATTTGGTGACAGGCGCTGACTGGGAGCTAAGGCCAGCTCTCCAGTTTCACTGCCCATTACAGCGCCTCACTCAGCCGACTGCCTCACTTTGCGTAGAGTCCAAATGTCTTGTGACTCCTCCCAAAACAATCCCCATTCAGTCTTTAGAACACTCCCGGTGCAGGAGTCTACAGGCCATGCCCCTGAACCAACGGGCACCCCAGAATCCCATCCCTGAATATCCCCAGAGCTTTGGTAGAGTTTAATCAGGTCCAGCTCACAGATTTGCCTCAGGCCTGCCCCCTTGGGCTGGGAGTAGCATCTGCTGCCTTGGGAAAGCTTCACAAAACAACCTATTCAATTCCTGCTGCTGTAAAAAATGAAATAAAATTTAAAAATCACTAGACCCCCTGACCCTCAATTCCTGTGAAACAGGGGAATCAGCATGGCTCCCCAGACAGATCCAGGTGTTGTAACTGCTTACTGACTTCAGCCGATTCATACCTAGGATGAATTTGACCCAAATCCAGCACAGTCCTCTGGGGATGACACCCCCACTTCCCCTCACCCCTGTACTCCAAACAAGTCATTGTGGGGAGGGGGGAATCCTTCTGCACTGAATAATTTTTAAGTAATTGAGTGCGATACTTCCTGTAGGTCCCACATAAACAAATCTGTAGCCACATGCAGCAATGCCAGGGGATGCACATAAACTGCTTGGTTTATGTTTGGCCCAGAGGAAGGGACAGGAGAGCTATTTTAAAGAAAAAAGCATTGATTTGCATGAAGACCAGACTCTCTCCCAGACTCTGCAATGTGTGTGGGATGGAAGGGGGGGTTGGAAGGTGGGACAGGGCGGGAGGGTTGTGGGGGCCAACAAAGATCCTGTCCACTTCCCCCTTCAGAGAACTAGAGTTGGAGCAGCCTGCCGAAGAGCAGCTCCTCTGTGGCTCTTTCGGGTAATGTTGGTTGCTAACTTGGCTCCTGAACCACTGAGGTGTGAGTGTCACTGATCTGGAGCCTGCAGAACCACATCTGGGTCAGCAGCAGCTGGGGACTTGTGGGGGAGGTACCCACCCCCGGCTGGCGTCGGGTGGCAGCAAATTGCACTGTCACGCGGCAGCTGGGCAGGCCCACGCCCGACTCTGCTCTATGCAAGCACAGCAATATGGGCAGCTGGTCAAAGCCCAGGCGATGTCCCCCGTCCTCCTTGGGCAGCTCAACCACTGCCCTCTGCCATCTGGCTCAGGAAGCAGGAAGGCAACTCAGCAGGGCGTGGTTTCCGGGCCTGGCCAGAGGGCCCATTGGGGCTCCATGGAGATGCTGCTGGCCGAGGAGTCCCCTGGCCCTGGTGACCTGCCCAGGGCCCACCTGACAGCGCTGCTTTTCCTCCCAAAGGCTGAGGAGAGATTGTCTTGCGGATAATCCCACCGTGTTACATTTTCCCATTACACTTTGGGCTTCCCCAGGCGCTGGCTCGGCTGATCGTTGCCTGCCACGGCCCTGGTGGTGAGGAGTCCAATCCTCGGCCCACAGGAGACAGGCTGGGGTGTTTCCTCACCTCCAGTGCGCTCCAGCTACTCCGGCCCTGCTCCTGCTGGCATCTGCGCTGCGGCGCCAGCCACATGCCCTGGCGGGCGCTCGAGGCAGGGAAACAGCCTGGGAAGCAAGAGCGGTGCCGAGACACTGGGCAGGGCAGGACCCCCAGGAGATCTGGGCAGCAGTGCCAGGCCCTTCCCCTCCCCCCAAAGAGCTGGGCAGCAATGCCCCTCCCCCACCCCTGCTATGGCAGGAAATTCCCCCAGTCTGGAGGCCCAGGCTGTGGGTGCGGGCACCAGTTAGTGTCCCTGGGGTGCAGACAGCTCTCCGTTAGGGACCGGGCCGAGACCCATTCAACCCATTTCCACCAGGCCAGCACACAGCCACCAGGAGGGGTGGCTGGGGGGGATCCGAACCGGGGAGCTGGGAGTTCCCGTCTCCCAGTGCCCGGGCTCGGAGCCGCCCTGTGCCCCGGGCAGAGGCTTCTAAGGAGACCCAGCGCTGAGCCTGCAGCTCCTCGCCCAGACAACAGTTGAATTGGGGCAGCTTTGTCTCCCCCTCTCTTGCCTTCCCTGTGCCCAGCTCCAGGTCTGAGCATCCTTGTGCCCCCGGGAATGTGCGGGAAGGGCGGGGGGGACCTGCCGCAGGCCAGTGACTCAGGATCCTGCTCTGTGCACAGACTGGTGGAAGCCAGATGCCGCAGGGTGGATTCCTCCCAGCCCAGGGCGTCACACCAGGCCCCCTGCACCAGTTACACCTTTTGGTTTGGCCCCTTATTAAGGGCTTCAGTGGTGTGAGGGGCCTGCAGGGTCCCTCTCTGCTGGGCAAATTTCAGCCCCACTGTCTATTCCATTCACTCGGGTTGCCTCTTGGAACGTACCTGCAGGCCCCACCCTGGAGTGACCAGCCAAGCAAACTACCTACCTCCAGCTCCTTAAAGAAGATGCAGCTCCGTGCCCACTCCACAATGGAGAAGAGGGTCTGGTCTGCCATCTTGCACATGAGGCCAAAGGTGCTGAGTTTCTCATGCCGGCCTTTGCCCTGCTCCTGTTGCAGACAAGCCAGTATCCGCACCTTGACCTGGGGCTCGTCGGGCTCCAGCTGCAGCAGCTTGAGAATGACCTCAGGGATGTCGGGTGGGGCGCTGTTGGGATAGGCATCTGGATACATGTAGCTGGCCACAGACTCGTGGGAATTTGTGTAGTGGTCGGGGTACTCTGACTTGATGGTGCGGTTGGGAAAGGAGGGGTAATGGTAGCTGGACAGCGCCCCGTGGCTAGGCACAGTCATTCCCAAGGACGGCGTCCCATACGGACTTCTGTCATAGTCGACTGGCGTCATAGTGGCCGGGTTGGGAGGCAGGCTCTTGGACACCGAGTGGATGCCGTGGATGGTGGAGGACAGGTTGTAGTCAGTTTGCACTGGCGACACGATCTGAGGCACAGTCTCCAGCTTAAAGCCGTTGGCGCGTATCAGAGCTTTCTTCTGCTGTTTTAAGGCACGATCTCGCTTGTACATGGGGCCGAATTTATTTCTTCCTCCTCGCATCCGGTCCGCTCGCACAGCTGTGGGGCAGAGAGAAAGAACGGCCTTTGGAATTCAACTGAGCCCAAGGGAGCCTTATCTTCCCAAAAGATTATGGCAAATAACCCTGAGAGCTCTGTCCAGATAGACTGGGGGGAAGGGGATGGTGAGGAGGAGGAGGGGAAAAGGCCGGATAGTGGTGAAACAAAGCATCTTGTCCTGCAGCCATTCCATCGTGGGAGCGATGGATGGCTGCATCGGGACACAGGGGTCCTGGTGCAGAGTCTCTCCTGGGGACTGTTATGCTGCCTCTGAGCAGCCAGTAGGGGGTGCTGTCCTAGTGAGGCGGCATCACCCCCTCGCCCTGGAACACTAAGAGCATCAGCCTGAGATCACGCCCAGTTCCTGAGGCCCCATCCTCCATGACCGAGCTGTTTCTTTCCCGGGGTCTAGATAAGTGTCACAGACCTGCCCCCCAGCAGCAAGGCCATCTTCAGCCACTCCCTGCACTGCCACGCACTAGCCATCACATCAAAGAGTTTCCATTTGCAGAAAACTATATCTCAGCAGCGTTGCCTAAGTCTCACTATTTTATCACAAGTCTTGCAATATTGGTGCTTTTCTTAAAGCCCAAGATCCTGGAGTCAGGTGAATACATGAGAATCTCAGCTTTCATGTAAAAAAAAAAGGGGGGAAAACAAATTAAGTTTCTAGTGCTCATTCTTGCAGAGAAATGCTTGAAAATGTGAAGTCAGGAGGCAAATAAAAACAACCCCAAGTTATTGTTTTTTAAAGTCTCAAGATTTTTAAACATAACCTCACAATTTGCTGGATCTTGACTCGTGATTTTTGAATGACTGGGAGTTGCAATAGTGTCTCGGTGAGATTTTGTTGAATTGGATCCAGTCGTGCACGCCTTCCTGTCAGTCCCTTCCAACACGACCATTACACGCAAGACAAATGGTCAAGTGAGCGCTCCAAAACATATGGGCCAAATCTGCAGTTGGCGTAGACCAGCCTAGCTCCATTGACTTCAACTGGACTATATCGATTTGCACCAGCAGTGGGCCTGGCCCGGTGTGTGTGTTATTAAAAATGGCTTAAAACTCTGCCCAAGGAGTCTTACAACAAGCTCCTCACGCTAACGGGCCCATTCGAACCTCTCCCCTTTCAAAGAAACAGATGTTCTCTCTGGACCCAAAAAGAAACACAAGAATGTGTCACTGCTCTAGGAAACAGGTGCTTCTTTGCTTCACAGGATCATTCACTCTCCTCTGTGGCCATTCCCAAGAGTGTTTTTGCCTTAAAAAAACACTCTTGGAAGAGCCTCAAATAGCTGAACGCTCCGCGTTGGAGCTGTGCGCAGACGGACATGAGAAAGGCTGGGCGGCTGGTGACCCCAGTGCTTGGGAAGCCATGGAAAATGTGTACAAAAGGGGAAAGCAACTAGCTTTGCCACCCCACTCTGAGTGGAGAGCTCAAGTGTTTGTGCTTCAGCTGTTATTTCTGCAAAAGGCCTCTCACTAACCTTTCCTTTCACTGCAGCCTCAGAAACCCGCTTTAGCAACCTTCACTGCACAACAGAACCACAGCGCTGGCCAGGTTTCTCAGAGACTGTCTGGGAACATGGGAGCATTCAGTGGGGACTGAAAGCCAGCCAGGAGGCAGGAGATGTTTGCAGAAACTTTCCTTGAAGGGGCACTCGCACTCCATGGAGAACGGCTCTCTCTAGAGAGAATCCTGTTTCTCCTCCCTCATTCCTTCTTACCTAGGGATATTTGCATGGAAACAGCCTCTCTGGGGGGCTGGCTGGCTAAGGGCAACAATGTCTGTGGAATACAGAACACTTCACCTCCCGGTCACTGTTTGAGATCCCACTCGATTTACCCTCCAGTGGCTGGGCAGTAGATTATATGGCTCACAGAGAGCATGTAAAAACCACCTCCACCGTCAGCACTAACCTGCACCCTGGGTGGCAGCCTCCACAGAAAGGCAAAGCGCTGAATGAGCCAGAGAGACCGAACTCCCCTTCCACACTTATCCTTTGTCTGCACTACAACGGTTTGTTCCCATTTCTAGCACATAACACAGTGTAAAAGCCCCAGTACAAAGGGAGCGTTCAGGTACTTCTACCTGCTCAGAGCAGGTTTTCATGCCCAACACTGCTAGAGAATGGCTAGTGAAGACACCCTTCGAAATGATTCCTGCGACACAGGCTTGTGGCACAGTGGGGTGTGCAGAGGAAGTTTCACAGCTCCTACCTGGGCTGCACCTGTGCAGTGCTGTTGAATAAATAGAGGCGTGCAGGCCCCAGAGCACTCAGTGTGGCATCTTTCACAAGTGGGAAATGGATGCACCCTTTTTTCTTTAAAAACAAGCACCCTAAGAGAGAAGACGTGCTTTGATTCTCATGCGTTCCCCTGTGCCTACGATTTCTGCCTCACCTGGGATCATAAACCCCTTGCTGTTTGCTGCATCCCAACTGGGTTCTTGTGCTGCTGCCACAAACACAAGATTCTGATCTCAGGTGGGAAACCGAGGGCAGGACAGACGGACTGGTCAGAAAAGCAAAGATCCTGTATTCATTCAAATGTCTCCAGGAACAAAATGAAACAGGAAGTACAGATGCCTCCAAACTAAGGACAGACAAAAATGATGGAGCCTGAAATTTTCGCAGCTATTTAGACTGTTTCTTGGATTCCCAACCCAGTCTGAGTTCGTGAATCTTTTTAGCTGGAGTTTAACACACACTCCAACACCATTCACCTGCTCTCACTCTCTTTCACATACACACGGCACCTTAAAAAACTCAGCTCTGTGAGCAAAGGATCAAAGCTAGGTTGCTATAAGGAGATGCCCTATGTGCCATATTATTTTTCACTCTAATTTCTCTCCCCCTCTCTGTGCCTTTCCTCACAGTATCTATTAAGTGGGGACAATAGTGTGTAAACCTCCCAACCCATGGAGTAGGGTCAGAATTAGGCAAAGTGAGTTCATCCATCTCCATTCTAAACAGAAACATCTTTAGTGTGGCCTCAGCTACTCCTTTATTCTCCAGAGTTAGTGCAGAAAGAGCCCGCTCTACCGGGATCTGGTTACTAATTCTCTACTCTATGGAGAAGTATTCCTGACAGATCAAGGTTTCCGCCCACCTTCTCACTGAAGCTCCTCCCCCACGCGCTTACCATCCATTTCAGGATCTGCTTTGAAATTGTTCTTCCTATTTTTAAAACTCTCCCTGGATTTGTTCCAGCCCATATCACAGGCCCTCTCTGCCCCCTCTCCCATCTCAGGCCTAGCACTGGTCTCCTCGCCATCCCTTCACATAACCGCACCACGATTGGTGCAAGAGCCTTCTCCACTGGATCTTTGCATCCCTCTTGCCCCTGGCTTGCACCACTCAGTGTTTCTGCCTCTCTGTTACATGTTTGATTCTGTGAAACATGCTCAGCAGGGTGAATTTGCATGGGCCGTGTTGTGCTGTCACTCTAGAGGGAAAGCCTGCATGTGAAACCTTTGATTATCTGAAGCTGTACTGTGATCAGCACAAAACACACTCTACTCTGTTACTGCCGAGCAGCTTCAGAGACTCTCTTGTCGCTCTATTGCAGGGCACTCAGGTGAGCATTCTGATTTGTCTGGGATATGCTGAGATTGTGTTGTTCACACAGTCCAGACTTCTCAGTCGTTTCCTTTCTTGAGCATCAAGAGAGGCCTATGTCAACATCATACTTGTCCCCAAAATCAATAATTTCAGACTTGCTTTTGTCCTATTGAGTTGAAGGATCTCTTTAGAAGTGTCAGTTCAGATTTTCTGCCCAGTAAATACTAATAACTAGGGAAACGTAAGCTCCAATTTTCACCACAAAAGACAGACAGTCAAGTTGGGATGTCATTTTTCCTCTAGGTGATCCCTGGTGGATAAGCTATTGCAGTTTCATCAAGCAGCTCAGAGGGCGGGGAAAAGGCTGCTTTGAACAACACACAGGCAACAAATATCCTGGCTTTGCCTCTGAGCCCCACAAACGCACAGGACCACACTCAACCCTGCTGGAAGCAGGGGAGGCGCCTGGAAGTCAGGCGGGTGCAACTCTGTTGCCAACGGGGAACACGGGGCTCTGAGTTCAGTGTCCCTCACCCATTCACTGCACACAGGAGCAGAGTGTGAGTTCTGATTGCCAGCGAAGGCGACCGTGCCTGTTCTGTTACAGGACAGAGTGCTGGTACAAAGCGTCAGATGCTGCGATTTAGCAAAGTCCCTGGGCAGTGCTTAATTTGTAATGAAAGAGGTGCCAGGGCTTAAGCAATTAGGTGCCAAGGCTCAAGCAATTTTTTTATTTTCATAATTGATGCAGCAAGCCCAGAGGTGCCAGGGCTCTGAACTGCCAGGCCCAGAGGTGCCAGGGCTCTGAACTGCCAAGCCTTAGCACAACTTAAGCCCTGCCTCTGGGTAAGCCGGACAGTTGGCTCAGGAACTGTTTGTAACTAATACTCCAGTCACAGCCAGGGCTAAGGCGCAGATCTGCTTTTGAAATGACACTCAGCGCTGATGCCAGCTCCATGTTTGGGAGTTTGCATTGGCTGCCTGTGCCATTAAATGTTGTGTCCTGCTCTTAACTGTTCAGCCTCCAAAGCCTTCTGCCTCCTTCCTGCTTGGGAAATGATTTCAGTTTGTATTCAGGTATTAGCAGTACTTTATGTTCAACCCCCACTTTGCCCTTAATCCCCATGTGAACGAAGCACGGAGTCCCCCAGCTCTAAACAGGTGAGAGATACCCCGCTAGCCCCAACACTCTCTGCCCAGATCTTTTGATTTGGTGTAAAGTTTAGTCCTTTTTTTTCCATTTTGTTACCCGGTGTTTGTAATGTTTTTTTCTGGCCCTGAGCCCTGCGTGCATTGTGAAGTTCTGCAACATCAGTGGGTAAGTGCCACGTAAAACACATCGTAATACAGAAGAACAATAGGGTCTGATTCTGCTATCAGCCACACCAGCACAAATCAAGACTGACATCAGTAGAATGACCCGAATGTCAATCTGGTGAGAGATCCCCTGTGCTACTATGGGTCCTTGTATAAGGAGAAATTCCTGTTACAGTGAATGTGGCAAAAGAAAAACTATATTCTCACTGTTGCATCCAGCCATTTTATCCTGATTCTCACGATACTCCGTGTTTTCCTTAAAGCTTTGCCCTCTGGAATTATGCAAAGATAGGGGAATCTTGGCTTTCATTTAAAATAAACCAAAATACCAAAAACCAGAACATTTTCAAGCCCTTTAGCTTGCAAAGAAAACCTTCAAAGTGTGAACCCTAAATTCTGAAAAACCAGAAGGCAAATCAAAAGAACCCTACATTTATTATTTTTTAAAAAATCTCATGATTTTCAGGGGCCTGACTCATGTTTTTTGAATGCTAGGGGTTGGCTATGCTGTATCCTGGAGACTGGTGAGGGGGAAAAAAAAACAATCTAGCCCTGAATGGAGAGTTTACTTGGAATGATGATACTACAGTGGGAACCAAGGGCTGTTTTTAATTCTGAGGTCATTGCTTAATTCCCAGGCACAGCTGTGCCAGACAGTCTCATAACCTAAAATATTGCCCATGAAGATACGGATCCACTGACCCAACCCAAATCGTGTTTAAATAAAAAGAAATGAACAAACTACAATTACAACACACTGAAGAAAAAATTTCTTTTGCTATAAGCAGCTGTCATAGCTGGCTTTGGGCCTGATCCTGTGTACTGGGTGCCCTGAAGTCGCAGTGATATCGATGGGAGAAGACGGTGCTTCACACGTCACAGGAACAGGCCCAGTTTAGGGCCCCTGACTACTTACACCACATCTGAACGACTGACGACCTTTCCATTCTCCCCGTGGAGCACACCGAGATAAGTGACACGAGCCGGCAGACCGGGGCTCTTACCTTCTAGTCTCATTCCCACCGTCAAGCACTTCTGAAAGCGACAGTACGGACATCTCTTCCTCTGGGTTTTGTCGATTTTGCAGTTCTGGCTTTCGGTGCAGGTGTAGTGCTTGTTATTCTGCACGGTCCGCTTGAAAAAGCCCTGATGATAACGAGAGAAGGAAAACATGCAGGGCATTAATACGCCAGCATTTACTGTATGTCCAGGACTAAGCTAGCATCCTGGGGAAGGGAGGATCCTGCACTAGGCTGCTGTTTAACACAGATGATTTGTTCCTTGCCTGGAGAAATTCTTTGCAGACCCACTGTCCGGGGCAGAGGAACAAGTGGCTTTGGGAGAATTGGACACTACACATCGATGAAAATAGCATCTTAGGTGACGGAGCTCTGCTGTTGCCTAATAGTGCATCATAGCTGGTGGCTTTTATTTTTTTGGCCCCTATAGTCTCGTTGGGGGAAATTACTTAAAAAACTGCAAGAACAAATTCTCTGATCTGGATTTAACGGCAGTGAGCAGTGCCATGGGGGGAGCACAATGCCAGAAAAGCTAACAGTAACAGACAGGAGCTGCAGAGCCAGAAGTCATGTATTTTTGTTCAAGTTTTTAAAAGACAAAAGGTTGCAGGCCTGGCTTCTCTCCCCCAATGTCTGAACTCCCTGGCCCTGAGAAGGTGTCTCTTCTCAGTCAGACATGAGCTGAACTCCAGGAATCTGACTGCAAGACCACGGGAAACGTTTGATGTTTTTCATCTGCTTAGGACTCTGCTGAAATCCGAGGGGCCTGATGCTCAGTTGGCGTAAAGGAGCATACTAGTCAAGGCAATGGAGTGACACCTATGTACAGCAGCTAGTGCTGAATGCTTAGAAATGCCAGGCCTCCAGGGGGAAGCCAGTGCGGCCATTGCTTTCCTTTCCTAGATTTCTTTTTTAAACAAATGTGGGGAATTGTGAAGAAGATGAATCCGGCCAGGGGGGAACGTCAGCCTGCCTCTCAATCTTCATTAACAACCTAGGTTAAAAAGGGGCCTGCTCTTTGAATACAAATCTGTGTCTACAGCCTGATTTATGTCTTTAAAGATCTGGACAAACATTCGCCCCAAACCTGGGAGAGGCAGCTCAGCCTTACCACCCCATTGGCCAGAGAGAGCAGTGAAGAGACTGGGATACTTCAGTGGGCCTCTTAGAAAGGCCCCAGAAAGACCCTTGGGAAGCAGACCACAGAGCGGGATACCAGCAGAACCCTGCTCAGGCCAGCACCCACAGGGCCTCTGCCTCTCCAGAATGCCCCCGGGACAGACGCTCGTGGGCTGCTGGCTTGCCCCCAGAGGGGACCCGGGGCTCAGGCAGAAGGAAACGCAGGGCCAGGCTCTGTCTGCACGGGGCCTGTGGGTGCGATGCTCCCCGCAGAGAGCAAGGAGACTGTTCAACATTATTCAACAGCAATTTGAGAGATTCCCCCCCCCCCCCCCCGATTTTAAGGAGTCCGATTTAGCCCCCAGTCTAAAGCCTCTGAAAATAAAGCACAGCCAAGGGCTGGCTGATGGGGAGGCCGCATTTAAACTCGGAGCTTTTCCGCTTCTGCAATTCCTCCCCAGCCCCAGGTAGGTGGAGGGACTCTCGCTGTTCTGTGGTTGGTGCTATGGGAAAGACCCCACTTCCCCCGCTCCCCCCTTAAACCAGAAACTACAGGTAGCAACCAGCCTCCAATTTGCAAAAGATATTTGCCATTGCCTGGGAGATCCTCCCATTCCACCTTACTACACCTTCAGGCCGGACACATACAAGCAGCGGATGGGAAATAAAGGGGGGAGGAAAAACCGTTCAGAGGTCGGGGGAGCCGCTTTCCTTCCAGAGAGGCCTCGAATAGCGGTCACCCCCCCCCCCCGTACTGCGTCCCTCACCCAACATCAGCCCCCGCAGTAACAACAAAACTCTGCCCGATTCGGCTTCGCTTCGCTTTCCACCAGTCACTTTGGTATTTGGTTCCGCGATTTTCTCTCTGTCTCCGGCACTTCTAAAGCACTGCAGCTGAACTGCGAGGGGATTTGGACAGGATACCCCATAAACCCCATAAACCCGGCGCGCTCTGATCGCCTTAGATGCCCCGCAAGTTACAGCGGGTCTGATGCCGCCTGTCCCCAGCAGCCAGGCAGCCTTGCGGTGGCACCTTTCCCCCGCGGCCAGCACAGAACGATGCCCGACGAAAGGACACAGGACAGCGTTCAATTCGATTCCATTTGAGAGCAAACAACATTCCTGGGGCTCGGTATATTTCGTGGTGTAGATTAGTGGTGCAAGCAACGGTGCACCCGTCTGACTGCGAAATAAAAACAATCCGCACCACTGAGCGGGCTAATTATAGGGTTAACCTTTTTAAACTAAAAAAAAAATCCCTGAACCATTTGATTTAATTTATTTCGATTGCTATAAAATTAATATTTCCTAATATTTCTTCTAAAGAGCTATTTTAAAAACATCTAAAGACCCTAAATATCTATTTTGTTTTGATGAGCCGAAGAGTCAAACGGAAAATAAAACACAGCTGTAATAAGCACTCTACCTCGGCAACTCGCTTGCGCCGTTTAAACTCAATGAACTTGGGGAAATGCGGGTACATAAATCCGGAGCGAAAATGATTCTACCTGCTCCGGAGTTACACTCCGGCCATAAATCTCGGAGTTACTGCACGCTCTCCTGTGGAGGAAACAATTCACCCCACGGACTGGCTACAGTTTCGTTTTAACAAATTACATGACACGTAGCTAAACCTGCGCAGAAACATGTCTTATGTGCATACAAAAATAATCTTAATTTGGATTTCGATCTACTTTAACACACTAGCACGGGGGTCGGACTTTGTTGACTAAAACCCCCTTGGGCCAGCGGGTTGCGTGACTTCCCCTGGCAGTTTAATCGGGGTTTGTAACAGAAACACTAAATCCAGCCGCTCCCCGACGCTTTCAGCAAAGATAATCATTTCAATACATCCCCGCGCGCAGGCTGGGGTGGTTTGTAGACCCAGGTACTAGCGATACGATCAGCTCACCCCGGTCATTTCTACTCCAAGAACAGACATTAGTTTAGTTCTTTCATTATCCGTTGTCACATCTCCCCGATGTGACCTGTACACCCGGCGAGTGTTTCCCGAGTCAGACTGTCCCTCCCGGGTGCTGGGCCGCGGACTCTGCATTTATTAGGATCAAAATGCAAGTTACGTTTGAAAAGTTCAGTTACCCCCAACTCCTGTATTTGCGGAGCGGCTCCAAGAAAAGTGCAGCCCCTTCGCTGACATTCACACGAGCTTCAGACTTTCAAAGTGCAAAGCGTCGCGCTATCAAACCAGCCGAGCGCTTCGCCCAGGAATTGACTCCGGATTTTATGGAAAACGATATTTGTTCCGTCCCGCGCTCCCGGCTAAAACCGAGGTTGGGCACCGGCCGGGGGGGATCGGGGCTTTCCACGGCAAATGAACACCCCGCGGCATTGATTCGCCAGGCACATCTGGAGAGTTAAAACCCCCAGCCCGACGGACCTCGCGAGCTCTGCAGCGCGGGGAATTAGAGCACAACGATTTCCCGGCCTTGCGGATCCATCCCTAACTCCTGCCAACGAAACCCTGGAGGGGCCGGGGGGCCAGCCCTGCCCCCGCTCGCCTTTGGCTGGGGCCGGCGGCTAGGGACCCCTTTCGGGGCGAGCCTCCCCGGCTCGCGGCGGAGCGAGGAGACTGGAGCCAAGCCCGCCTGGAAGGGGCGATCGGACCAATTCCTCCTGGGCCCTTATCGACAGCAGCCAGCGCGTCCTGCCCGGCCCCGCGGGCGGTTTCCTACCTTGCAGCTTTCACAGGTGAGCAGCCCGTAGTGGTACCCGGAGACCTTGTCCCCGCAGACAGGACACAGCTCATCCAGGTCCTCATCATAGGTATAGTCCATCACCTCCAGCGGCCCGCCTGCGGGGAACGAGAGCAGGTCAGCGCGGCAGCCCCTGGGCCGGCCCGGCGGGGAGGCGCGGAGCGGAGCGCGGGGCGCTGCGGAGCGTGACAGGCAGGTGGCGGGTGCTGCGGGCGGACCCTTTATAGCGCCTGAGGCTGCACATCCAGGCTGGTGCGGGGAAGTGACCACCCCCGAGGGGCGGCAAGCCCGCCTGTGGGGGGGCCGCAGCAGCCGCGGGGGGCTGGGAGCAGGGCGGGGGCGGGGGAAGGGACCTGGAGGGCAGGGCCGGAGACTCTGGTGCCACCCTCGGCTTTCCCGCTCTGGGCGCGGGGCTGGGGTGCTGGGGCCGGGTGCGGGGCTCGGGCTACCCGCCTGCCCTGGGGGTGCTGGGGCCGTGCGCCGTGCCCGGGAGCAGCGAGGGGTCTGGGCTCCAGCTGCGCCCTGCCCCGAGGAACTCACGGGGACAGGCCCGGGGCCGAGAGGGGAACCGCCCGTGCCCAGCTCCGGGCTCGGGGTCCCGCTGGCCGGGCGCACTCGGGGGGGCGGCTGGGGCCGGGGGCTAAGCGGGGGCAGGTCCTGGCTTTGCCCGTCGTTGCTCCAGGGGCCTGGACGCGCCTCGGCTGTGGGACGCGGGGAGAACCGCGAGCACCTCCGGGCTTGTCACCGCCGGAGCTGCCGCCGGGCAGCGGCCAAGGCCAGAGCCCGGCCCAACCTCGGCGGCTCCACTTCGCTGCAAACACAGGCGGGAGCTCAGCTCCCCGCGCCGACGGCACCGCCAGCACCGGGCCATGGGCAGAGCGGGCCCGGGCCCTGCAGGGTCCCGCCGCCACCCCTGGGCGAGGGGGTCCGAGGCCCCGGCCCGGCTCTCTGGGGAGCCTGGAGCGGTCCCGGGGCGGCGGGGAAGGGGCGCGGGGGACTCGGACCCTGGGCTGTAGCGGCCTGGCAGGCAGAAAGCACCGGGCAGGGCCGCCCCAGGGCTTGCCCCGCGCCGGGTGACAGGCTCAGCGGTGCCGCGGGGCTCGGACCCGTGCCCGGGCGGTGCCCTGCAGGGAGCCGTCCCGTCCCGGCTCCTTGGAGATCACTAGAGCCTCCCCTACCCCGCTCATCCCGCTGCGCCCCCCCCCCCTCTAGCCCGGCACGGCTCGGAACGGCCGCCTCACAACGCCTGCCAGGGCCGGGACCTGGGCAGCGCAGCGCGCCCCACACTGGACCATGGCTCCGGCACCGAGGGGGAGGTGGGCCCCGTCTCCAGGTGCCCAGATCCCGCCGCTCAGCTCCGCGGGCTCAGAAACACCCGGCCCGGGCCCGGGGAGCAGCGCGAGGGAAGCAGGCGCAAATGTCGCGCTAACCCTCATGGCGCGCAAGGGCAGTTTGGGGTCCCGAGAGCCGGGCCGGGCCGTGCTCCCCGCGGGTCGGTCTGAGACTCGCCCGGCACCGGGGGCTCCCTGCTGGCTGGGGAGGAGCCGGCCGGGCTCTGCCCCCCTGGTTCTCCGACTCCCTCCAGCTGCAGGAGCGTTGCAACAGGCGGGTCCTGGCGGCCCAGGTCCGTCCCCGGGCGCGCACGGGCCAGGGGGCTGCATCACACGCGCCCATGGAACCCCCGGCCTAGGCAGCGGCTGCTCCCCGCCCGGTTCCGGCGCCCCGGCCCTGCGGGGTCTGGGATTTCCCTGCCCCAGGCCTGCAGCGTTCACAGGGGGAAGCGCAGGGCTCCGAGGGGCCCCGGGGGGTTCTGTTTGCAGCGGCTTCGGGGCGCCTCAGGGACCCACGTAGGAGACCAGCTGCCCGGGAGCCGGTCTCAGCTCCTACCCAGGGCACAGCCCAGGGGCAGAACCACACACCGACCCTGGAAACCCGCCCAGGGCCCGACCCAGCTCAGCGGGGAGCGCCCCGAACCGCTGCTCGAGGCCGTGGGGGGCTCAGCACCTCCCCCGAGGCGCTCGGCTCCCCACAGCCCCCGGACACGGCGCCCGGCTTTGCTCCCGGAGCTGCCCTGCAGGGTCCGGCCGCCCCCCCAAACCTGCCCCCGCCTCAGCCCCGCGCGCAGCACCCCGCGCACTAACGCGGGCCAGCCGCTGCCTTTGCTAACGTCGAAGCAGTGGCACCATGGACAGACCCCCGCTCCCTGCCCGCGGCCCTTCATGCAGCCCCTTGACCAGGTCAGAGCCGGCGCTAGGCAATTGCTTAGGGCCCAGAGCTGCTCAAGGGCCCCCACCCCTTCATTTTTTATTATGTGCTGGGAGTGGGGAATATATCCCTGCTCAGGGCCTCTAATGGGCGATCCCCGCCACTGCTTCCCCCCCCCCCCCAAGTATTTAGCCAAGGGGATGGTGCTGGCCCCTCCCCCAGGGTACTGAGATCTGATGCTACAGTTGACCAGCTCGCTACATTTCCCAGATCAGGGACCAACTTGCTGCCCCCTGCACTGTGCCAGGGAGATCCCAGGGACCGTGCTGGTTCACAGACCCATCCTTGAGAAACACTGCTCTAAACAACACACACACACACACTAAAGGCCCCCCCCAAGCAGTTGAAGCCCCTTAACTAATGAGCTAAGAACCTGGGTTTGAAAGGTGGCTGGAGTGGGCCTGTGAGCAAAGGGGATTATTACACTGGGCCCTGTGGCTCTGCGCTCTAAGAAGGATAAAAGAGCAGTGAAAAGAGCTGTCCTCCGAGCGCTGCCAGGAAGCTGCCACCGAGGGAAGATGCCCCTGCTCTGTCCCGGAGACAGGGGAAGGGGAGAGCGCTTCCCCCTCTTCGAACACTTGTCTAGTGCCACGGCCCACTCACACTCAGCAGGGCCCTGACAGTCACACGCGGCCCCGAGGCCTCTCCCCTGCACTCGCACCTAGGGAGGCTTACCAGACAGCTGGCCCATAGTGCAATGCACCCCCAGGCTTTGCCAGAGCCCAGGGGCAAAGGCTGAGCAGATGGGCTACAGGTTGGGTTTGAACTGGGGTTTGCTAAACGCCACCCAAACTCCACCTCTACCCTGGGCATGACATAGCCTAAAGAGCTTCCCCCACCCTCTTGGGCACCTCCTGCACCGTCAGCCACAGGTGAGGGAAGGCCCCACTGGTGTGATGGCTGAGATGAAGGCTCAGCTTAGGGCCATGCTGAAGGGAGCAGAATTAAGGTAATATAATATGGAGATATATCTATCTCATAGAGCTGGAAGGGGGCACTGAGCTATCCCTTCCCCCCCAAGGTGGGGGTTGGGAGGCAGGGTCTGGCCGTCATTTCCTCAACTTTGTCCCTGCTGGTTTTCAGAGGTTTGTATTTAGCCACCCTCCTCCTTCTGACAGTCAGTGCCAGCCTCAGCCCTGGTAACGGCTACTGGAAAGAAGTCTTTGCACTGGTTTCCTGCCGCTACCTTCAAGGGGGCATGGGTTTAACGTCATGGAAAGGCAGGTGCTCCTCATGTTTCTAAGTCTCTTCCAAGGCACCATAAACATGGGAAAAGCAGCTGTGAGACAAACCTGCACACCCCCATGGTAACAGATGTCATCCACAGCCCAGGGCCTAGGAGAGCCAGGACAGTCAATGACTACGTGGTGAATTGTAGTTCAATCACTGAAGCTGTAGAGCACCCAGAGGTGACCAGAATTCAGCAGCCTCTTAAAAATCAGCTGGGCCTGTTCTCCTTGTAGTTACTGGCTTCTCATTCCCCTGAAGGGCTGTAGAAATCCTTTGAATGATCTATAGCGATGTGATGGTAGGAAAGCTTCACCTCCTTAGCAGAGATGGGCCTTTAGCTGCTGGTTTTATGCTTGCTTGGGCCCAGCTCTTGGAAACCAGGAACGGCTCCATTTCTAGTTACTCAAATCCACAACCTGATAATTGAATCTCAGCTGAAAACGCCAGCACCAGCCTAGCGCTCAGTGCAGACTCCTGAGCTCTGTTCTACCTCTGCCGCCCACCTCACTCCGGGACCTCGGGCGGGCAATTTAACCCAACCCTAAAATGGTGATGAGAATATCACCCCCTGACTTTACCAGGGACCTGGGATTAGTCCGTCAGTCAGGAATTCCAGGTTATCCCATGCTTTGAGAGCCACAGCTGAAAGGTGCTGCTGGAGTGCTAGGTGTATTAGAACATTTGAATCCTTCGCTAGGGAAAATTAATAATGTCGATAACGATAGACACAACTATAGGAGCACTGCACATGCCCCACCTACAGCAACTATTGCAAACAGTGACCTGATCCCCTTAGCTGATGGCAGTTACTAAATGCTGGGATTTAATTCATTGCTTCACTTAGTTTAGAGACACTTAATGAAACATTGCATGGCAGCGACATCAGAGCACAGCTTACTCCGGAACACACTAATGTGCACCGTACATTTTCTACTGATCAAGTGGGTTTTGTTCTCTTAATGGAAGTTTGCTGCTTGCAGGCAGGTATGAACCCTGCACCACAATCACCCGTCATGTTGCATTTGAGAAAATAGGAATCAAGGCTTTACACAGCAGATCTGTGAAGGCTCCCCACACACACGCTATCCCCCCCCCCCATGCCCCTACACAATATCCCACCCCCCATACTCACACACACTATCCCCCCCCCCCACTATCCTACCCTCCCACAATCCTCCCACACACTATCCCACCCCCCATACTCTCACACACTATCCCACTCACACACTATCCCACCCCCCCACAATCCCGCCCCAACACACACATACTCCCACCTCCTTCACATATACACAAGAGGCCTAATAATGTCACAGCTAAACCCCGCTGTAGCAGCCGCACCGTATGCGGTGACCAGCACTGACGTTACAAAGAGAAGCACATTACAGGGTTCTACGAGTGTCTGCACACTCGGCACGGGCCTGAGCAAACTGCAATTCCCTTCACAAAATCCCAATGCACACCCAGCATTCTGTCTTGCTCCCACGCCTGGGGCAGCCCAGGGGAGCTACTTATGTTATCTTCCCACCTGTAGCTTGCTGTGTTACTTCCCCATGGCAGGCACTGTCTGGGCTATGACAGACCAGTGTGACACACACTTAGGCTTCAGTGTGCAGAGCATTAACTAGTGCCACGGGGCCGAATCCAGCCCTGACTTACGCTCCTCAGGAAACCCTCCATATCAACAAGGTTGCACAGCATGGGAATCAGGAGAGACGCTGGCCCATTGCAAAAACAATTGCCCTGCTACCGTTGCTCCAAAAATTCACCCCTCAAGTGCAGTGCAGTACCCTGCCGCCTAGCACCGGACTGAGAAAAGGGATTGCCTTTGGGTAGCATTTCAGTAAGAACCTGGCCCTGACAAACTGATTCTAACTGCGTCGAGGAGCAGATCTAAACACACCAGCAGCACGACACGACTCCAGCGGTGGAGAGCATTCAGATACCCCCAAACCAGGCAGAACTCCCCAGTCACCCCGGCCAGGGCCCAATTCTGCTCCATCCAAGTCAATGGGAACACAATCCTCTCAGCCTGTGGAAGCCAATGGAGTGGCAGGGATGTGCGGAAGGGCTGGCTTTGGCCTCAAGGGTACAGGAAGGTTTGCAGAGCTCACAGCCTGAGGCTTGTGCTCCATCTCAGGTGCGCCTCTTCCCTGCCCATAGCTTCCGGAAGGGGGGTCTGGACTGGGTCTGAATTTCTGGAGCCCACAGTGAAATTGCAGGGGTGTGACTCTCATGGGGACAAAAGCCAATAGCCAGCCCCCCGCAAGCAAAACTCCTGTGGCGCCTCACAACGTTCTGCTGGGGCCCAGCGCACGTGGGGCTCTGCCCCTCTGATGGATGGCGGGCTCCTCCTAAGGTAGCAGCCGCAGCCTCCTGCCCGCGGCAGGGAGCAGGGCACTGCCCAAGCAGAGGGTTCGCCATCGGGGTGGAAGCTGCACTCCCGGCCCCGTGGGATGTGCAGCGAACAGGAAATAGACGCCAGCGGGATGGGATCACTTCGTTCAAACACACCATTAAAAGAGCCTCATCTCTAATAATAGCTGCAAATCAGCCTTCAGTGCAGAACAGCCGTGCTTGGGCTATTGTTAGAGGAAGGAAAACTCCCCTTAAAAGCTCAGTAACCCCGTCATGTTCCTCCCAGGGATCTCAGGGAAGTAGTTGGGTGGCTGAAGAGCAGGGCAGGGGGTGGGGCCGTACCAAGGAATTGTCGTCTCAAAGACTAGACTAGAAGAGGCAATCACAGCCTCATGTTTGGTGGGGGAAGTGATCCAAAATGGCAAAGACTGAAAGCAACCGGGAGCCAAAGACTGTTGCTGTCTCCTGCATATATTGCACCCTTACCAAGAGCCCGAGGGCCGGGGGAAATCAGGCGATATACTGCTGCAGGGAAGGATTGGTAGTCAGCTGATCGGTAGTGGGGCCATAGGCTCCCCCGCTCTAGTGCTCTGGCCTTAAATCGGCCTGGGGAACAAAAGCTGGAACCAGCTGATGGTTCTTTGGTGCCCTCGGTGCAAATCCACAGTGGAAATGCTCACCTGGTGCTAAGTTGGTGGCAGTCTGAGCTGGGAAGTCCAGGGAGGATCTCCCCCCCCCCCCCCATGCCTGTAACCCCTTGAAGCACGCCGGCAGAGCAGAGCCATGTGTGATAATGGGGACTGACACTTTAAGGACTGAGCTTCCCAGACAGAGAGCCTGGGCAGGGTGCTGGGAAGCTCTTGTTATGCACAGCCAGCTGGACCCAGACAGAAAATAAAGCTGATCTCTTTTGTGCTCCTTAAGCACCGAGCTCTTGAAGACCACATCTGGCAAGCGTGCCCTGCCATTGCCCGGCTGTACTAGTCCCGGGGACGGCTCAGCCCGAGGGCTGTTACTGAGGGATCTTCCCTGCTCTCAGAACTGAGTTTCAACTCTTGAACCTCTTTCCCTTGTTCTCCAGCTTCGGAAGCTTTTGCAGGCTCTGTTTGTACCTTCCTCTCTCCTCCACCCTAGAGATGACACTACTGAGGAGGCAGCAGGAAGGACGTTTGCCCCTCTACCTCACAAGCAAGCCCAACATCCAATCACACCCATCCGTGTCCAGCTCTCAAAACTAATTCAGGGGTTTACCGCCCCTCCCGCAGCTCCTGCTGGGAGGCTGTTGCAGAACCTCACCCCTCTGAGGGTTAGAAACCGCCGTTAATTTCCAGCCTGAATTCATGGCCAGTTTATCTGCATTTGTTCTTGTGCCAACCCTGTCCTTTAGCTTCAATAGCTCTTCATGCTCCCAGGTGTTTACCCCTAACGGATTTATCGAGCGCAGTCAGCTCCCCTCCAAGCTGTTTTGATTGTGAGGAAAGTTTAGGAAACAATTGATATTAAAGTGAAGAAGTGGGTCAAGCCCCAGCATTCCCTGGAGGTGGCTTGGGCCAGGTGTGGAGACCAGCAGCTCTCCTAGGCCCATTACCCCAAGTTCCTGAGACTGAGGCAGCACCAATCCTTAAACAAGTGAACCACCTGGAGGGGTTTTGGGGGGGTTCAGCACTTATGGGAAGCAGCAAGGTGTGTGCTGTACAATGGCACAAGCCATCCCAGCTCCATGCTGCGGGGCCTGGGCCAAGTGCTGGTGGGAATTCACAATAGCAACCGATTCCGAAGCTTTTATTCCAATAACTGGAAACTGTAAGACACACAGCTTCAGCCTCCCTTCCCAAGGCACCACCGGAGCCTCCCTCTCAGCCCAGACAGCAAACGCCCAGAGTTAGACAGGGACCAACGCCCAAGCAGAGGCTGAGCTGGTGCGGCATTGTGCGCCAGGCGCTGCAGGGTCTTGGCCAGCCCCAAGCCCGTTTCACCCCCAGGCAGGAGCCAAGACAGCACTGGAGGATTTTAAAAGTGCAACGATTGAAATGACCTTGATTATTTCTGCTGTGAAATACTCACTCAGGAGGCAGCTCTCTGCTTAGCAGGCTGGGGCAGGCGGGCGAGTCGGCGCGCTCGTTAGCACCTCCAAAGTGAAACTCCAAACAACGAGCCTCAGCTTTAATTGTTCAGATGGACTGTCCCACGCGGCCGGGGATGGGGCTGATTTACAGGCCCTCTCTCTGTTGCGTGGGTATTTAAACATGCAGACACACACAGAGTCTTGTGCTGGATGCCCAGCCAATCTCCTCCCCGCTGGGGGCTAGGCTCCGGGAAGACGGGTCCAAACCAGTTGCCTCATTGGCTTCTGTGGCCACGTGACTGCGCTAAAAAATAATTAAGATACAAACCCCTGCTCATAAACTAGCATTAGAAAGTGACGGAGTGGAGATAAGTGGGACCTTTGCCATAGATAAAGCAAGAGGGAGAAGAAACGTGCAAAGGGAGGGATGGGATGGACACACACTAGCCAGGGAGGGGAGAAGGAGCTCATTAAAACACAAGGGAGGGGAATGGAATCAGGCGGATTTACAGCCCCGCTCAAGCAGGGGGTTGGGCTTTTTGGTCCCCGCTCCTGCCCCGAGATATAAAAGAATGGGGGATTGTGCACCCACTCTTCCCATACAGGCCAAGCACAACTCAGGGGCCTCTGGAAAAAGACACCCTCCTTTCCATCGGGCAAGGATGGGTTACTGGGGTTAGAAACCTGTTACTGGGGTTAGAAACCTGGGACTAGGATTCAGGGACTTTTGCCACTAGGGTCACCAAGTCCAAGCCAGTCTAGATTGGGGGACTCAAGGGCTCCAGGGCTTAACGAAGCACTTCACAGCTCATCATCCGAGGTCATAAGAACGGCCATAGTGGGTCCATCTAGCCCAGTATTCTGTCTCCTGACAGTGGCCCAGAGGGAATGAACAGAACAGGACAATTATCGAGTGATCCATCTTCTGTCATCCAGTCCCAGCTTCTGGCAAACAGAGGCTAGGGACATCCAGAGCTTGGGGTTGTGTCCCTGACCATCTTGGCTAGTAGCCATTGATGGACCTATCCTGCATGAACTTATCTACTTCTTTTTTGAACGCAGTTAGACTTTTGGCCTTCACAACATCCCCTGGCAACGAGTTCCACAGGTTAACTGTGCATTGTGTGACTAAATACTTCCTTTTGTTTGTTTTAAACCTACTACCTCTTAATTTCATTGGGTGACCCACTGGTTCTTGTGAAGGGGTAAATAACACTTCCCTAGTCACTTTCACTGCACCATTCATGATTTTAGGGACCACCAGCATATGCTCGCTTAGTTCTGAAGAAGTGAGGTTCTTACCCACGAAAGCTTATGCTCCCAGTACTTCTGTTAGTCTTAAAGGTGCCACAGGACCCTCTGTTGCTTTTTACAGATTCAGACTAACACGGCTACCCCTCTGAGACTTGGCTCCCTTAGTTGTCCCTTTTCTAAGATGAACAGTCCCAGCCTTTTTAATCTCTGCGTATAGAAGCTGTTCCGGACCCTTAATCAGTATTGTTGCCCTTCTCTACTTTTTCCAATTCTAATATATCTTTTTTGAGATGGGGCAACCAGAACTGCACCCCGTATTCAAGGTGTGGGCGTACCATGGATTTATATAGTGGCATTATGATATTTTCTGTCTTTTTATCTATCCCTTACCTAATGGCGCCTAACATTCTGTTCACTTCTCTGACTGTTACTGCACACTGAGCAGATGTTTTCAGAGAACTATTCACTATGACTCCAAGATCTCTTTCTTGAGCAGTAACAGCTAATTTAGATCCCATCATTTTATATGTATAGTTGGGATTATGTTATCCAATGTGCATTACTTTGCATTTATCAATATTGAATTTAATCTGCCATTTCATTGCCCTCAGTGTCACAGTTTAGTGAGACCCTTTCATAACTCTTTGCAGTGAGTTTTAGACTTAACTATCTTGAGTATCATCTACAAACTTTGCCATCTCACTGTTTACTCCTTTTTTCCAGATCATTTATAAATCTGTTGAACAGCACAGGTCCCAGTACAGACCCTTAGGAGACCTCATTTACCTCTTTCCATTGTGAAAACTGACCGTTGATTTCTTCCCTTTGTTTCTCATCCTTTGAACAGTTCCTGATCCTTCCCTCTTATCCCATGACTGTTTACTTTGCTTAAGAACGTTTGGTGAAGGACCTTGTCACAAGCTTTCTGAAAGTCCAAGTACACTATATCCACTGGATCACTCTTGTCCTCATGGCTGTTGACCCCCATCAAAGAACTCTAATAGATTGGTGAGGCATGATTTCCCTGCACAAAAGCCATGTTGACATTTTCCCAGCACAAAGTCAGCCTGCACCAGCTTAACAAGCAGGTGCTTGGGGCAGCCAAGGGAGAGGGGCGGCATGTGTGGCAATTTGGGGGGCAGAAGGTCCCTCTCTCCCTCTAGGAGCGAAGGACCTGCCACTGAACTGCCGCCACCGATCGCAGCTCCTCCCCTCCTCCCCCCCAATTGCCACCGCCGGGCACGATTGTGGCTTTTTTTTTTTTTGCTTGGGGCGGCAGAAATGCTGGAGCCGGCCCTGTGCAGCAGTCATCACCGAAAATCCCCTGGAGCCTATGTGCACCGAGTTGGTGGGACTCAGGCTAGTTTAAGGGGGCTGGTTCTTAGGTAACTGAACTCAGCAGAAAGGCCAAGCAGTGGATTAGCTGTAGTTCCCCTCCCAACCCAGGCGATCCAGCCATGCCAGCACTGAGGCATGCTGGGGAGGTGGCACTGGGGGAAAGCTCGCCCTGACATGGACGGAGCTGCTGCCGCCTTGTGCCCAAAGAGAGGACTCAGGCTCCCGACCCATCATTCTGGCTCCATTTCGATTCGCACACGGATTGTAGCTGGTTGAAATGGGCAGTTTTTCCCTGCGGTCACCGAACGCTATTAATAGACATGTTTGTGTAGAGAACTGGAGAAGTCCAGGGCAGACAGCTGCTTGGATTTACAGAAACAAAAGCTTCCCCTTTTATTATTATGCACAAAGTTCCCGAGGAGTGACAGAACTCGGAGCAGCACCATAACCAGCTTCTAAGCTCTCTCACCTTAGCTGAACAGCTTTCCTTCTAAGTCAGACACAGGTGCAAGCTAGAACATTCGTTGTCATATTATGTCCCTCCCCCGGTCCCCAGGGATATTTTATTATAACACAGGCACCTGGTGTCTAATTCACCCATGTGAAATAGACTCAGATACTGAGCCCTCAAGTTGCTAAAATCTAGTGCAAAGAACATACATAGCAGTTAAAATATTTCATTTAAAGCATATTTTAATGGAAATGGGTTTTTTAAATTTAGATTGAAATATAACCTTGCAATGTTTGCAGTTCAAACATTACAGCATTTTGCTTGTGCATAAAAGCCAGAAAGTGAACCTGACTGGGATATTTTCACTCTCCCGTCATGGAAGTTTGAGGTGGGGAAAAGCCATTTGATCAAGAAAATAACATGTTAGAGAAAGTAATATTCAGAAGGCACTGGCTGGAAATTAAAATCTTTCGCTCAGCATGGAGACTGCTTTAGGATCCCTTAATCTGCCCCATGCCACGACATATCCTAAAACAAGCACACTGCAAGAAAACTTACCTTAAGTGGTTTGTTGTGGGACCATGAAGTCTTCTTGTAACGGGCCTAGAGTAGCCAGACAGTGAGTGTGAAATATTGGGCCGGGGGGTAATTGGCACCTATACAAAATACAGCCCTGCATAGCAGGACTGTTCCTAGCAATTCAGGACAGCAAGTCACCCTAAGCAGACCAGCACCCCAGGGGCCTGGCTAAACACACCAAACCCTTTGGCACATCGGACATAAGAGTGAGGACTGGCCCCAGTCCTGCAGAGACTCCCGGAGATGGAGATCTTTACCCACCGACACTGAAGTCAGTGGGCTCTGTGCAGGGCTGGGGGCTAGGAGGCAAAGAGAACAGTGAGTACATCAGAGAGACTCAGGCCGGGCTCCACCTGTGAGCAGTCACCCACACAAAAAGCCCCACTGAATTCAATAGGGCTGCAGAGGCCAGGGGATAAGCTCTAACAAAGGTTTGCTAACAGCTGCCGTTCCCCTGCAGTGGCATTGCCCAGGACAGACGCATTCCGCAGCGACACCAAGTTACCCGTGGTTCGGATTTGACCAGGCGTTTTAACATTTCCTTTGCAGGAAAGTGTCCAAGTTAGAGAGTTGTTCACAACACACAGACCCAGCAGCAAACGCCCAGCGGATGTGCCACACCGAGCATAGAATGAGGCAGATCGTGCTGTGCTGACCAGAACCAGGCACCAGCGAAAGCTCCAGTGGAGGTCTGCTCTAGTCCCACATGCTCATTACCTTAGTTCTAACCCCCAGCCTGGGGGTGTCTCAGCGTCAGGACACGAGAAAAGGCTGCCGGGTCTGCCCTCTCTAAAAACCCCACAGAAGAAATGAGCAAGAGGAGAGATGATTTCATCCTGCTGCTGCTAGGAAGACAGGCCAAGGGTCAGGGTTTGAGCTTCAGAGGAGCCAGTGTAGCAGAGGTAGGAATAGCCATAATTAGTATCTATGAGGAATTAATGGGGGGGGGGGATGACTGCTCGTGTTAGCAGTTAAATATCAATTTGGTCTCAGCATAGTTAAAAATAAGATTTCTCTTGCTACTAATATTCCCCACAGTTGCAAAGGAAGCTGCTTGCTCACCTGGAGGGGAAATAAGCCCACAGCAGCTGTTTACATGGTGAGAATGGGAGCACGGAGAGAGAGGAGGGGCATGTACGCTGGTGAGCAGGCTGGCAGTGGCCGTTGTGTATGCAACACAAAGCTGAGCCCAGTGCCCAGCACTGCCAGCTACCTTATCCCATGTTTCACAGTACTGTGGGGTTTATGATAAAGCCCCAGCTCCTGGAGTCCAGTGATTGTATCAGACTCTCGGTTTTCATTTTTACAATGTTTCTAATTCCTCCGGTTAGTGGAGAAAAGCTCGAAAACATGACCTGAAGGTGCCCAACAGCAGAAGGCAAATGAAAACCTACAATTTTTTTTTAAAGCTCATGATTTTTGAATTGATCAGTTGACTCCTGAATTGCAAATGTTTGGGGTTGGTGCCCCTCTCCAGGGGCAGCGGGGAGAGTGGACAGTGGCTCCGGCTGGTCAGAGGAGGGGAGGAAGATAGCTGTACGGTTAGGGGCTGCGTGGAGAGGGCTGGAACCAGGAGTGCTCTGCCTTGGAAGCCAGGGTGGCTGGGCGCTGATTGGGCCTGGGCTAACTTTAAAGGGGATTGATAAAAGCTCAGCTCTTAGCCCGTGTTTTTCCTCTTTAGATCTCCAAGCTCTTTACCCAGAGGGGTCAG
Organism: Trachemys scripta elegans; assembly: GCF_013100865.1. NCBI lineage: Eukaryota > Metazoa > Chordata > Testudines > Emydidae > Trachemys > Trachemys scripta. The sequence goes on from NC_048314.1 coordinate 23,858,868, forward strand.
TATCATTACCCCCATTTTACAGGTGGAGAAACTGAGTCAGGACTGCTGCAAAACGAAGACAATGACAGTGGGATCCTGATACCTCACAGAGGGATGGAAGGTTAGTTAGTGTTTACAAACACTAAGCAGGGCCTGGGAAAGCAGCCCCTGTGTCTAGGAAACAGAAAAAACAGCCCTTCCTCAGATGCCCTGCTCTGGGAGGCAAGAGGTCAGAACCTTCCAGCCCTGTGGGATGAGACCCTTAATAATCCAGGTCCTGAATACTTGTGGACTGCTTGGCTCTTGCCCTCCCCCCAGCCGAGAGAAGCCTTGCTCCATTCCTGGACTCCTTCCAGAGCTGGCTTGGGTCAGGGAGCCCAGCTACCGAGCCCTTCTGCAGCCCAGCCCTGTGACCTTGCTGAGGCTCTGTCTACTTGGGGCAGGCAGAGTGGGGGGAGGGGTTCCCCGGCATTTCTGCTCTGCGAGACGTTGGCTTTCCTAGTCCACTGGGTCTGGGGCCGACAACAACCCCCGCAAGGGGCTACGGTTCAGCAAACAGCCAACTGCACCCACTGCCCTGCAACCCAGGGCTCTGGGGTGGCCATCGTAGACTGCTAGCTCCTACGGGCAGGGCCCACACCGCTGAGCACGCGCTGGAGCTCGGCCAGCGAGAGGAGTCCTGCCTAGATATAGAGACCCCAGCCCCGGGCGCCACAGAAAGCCGCGGGAGGCTGCAATGACAAGCCCCTGGCTCTGCAGGCCTGGTTGTTTTTTCCGTGCTGTGCAGCTGAAGCAAAGAGAAAGCGAATGAAAACACAGCTCTGGAAGAGGAGCCAGGCTCTGGAAAGGCAGCTTCCGCCACGATCCCAAGCAATTATCAGCCGAATGCCAGATGTTCCGATGCGATGCCAATGTCATGGAAAATAAATCTCTGGCAGGTTCAAGGTCTTGGCCGGGCTGGGTATACAGCGACTCAGCTGCTCAATACAAAACAGGCAGGGAAGGCTTCTTCGCAGAGTGTCCACTTCCTCCCGCCGGGCATTGTTCCCCCGGGATGCCCCGACCACACACTGCTCACTTGCTATTTTTGCAGCTAGGTGTTTTCAGGGGTAAATACGTCCTCGCTGGCCTTGGGCATTTGCCTTGGAACAAGCTCTTGCCAAGGACTTGACCTGGCTTCTAGAATTAGCAAGTACCCCGGGATCATTTTGAGTTCACGGCGTTGCAGCCACCCCACGCCGGGCTGCCAACTCAGCAGGTCTCCCACGCTGAGCAAGGTGGGGCTGGCATGGGACTGGGAGACCTGCCGAAAGGGCCCAGCATGGCACCGCCAGTGGTGCTGGAAGCAGAGAGCTTACAGTGGTCTTGGGGACAGCAGCGGGCGCCCTCCTCTGGCACGGGCAGCACTTAGAGAACCAGTGCCCCAGCCTGGGGATGGCCTGACAGAGAGGGGAGTGCCAGGATCCTTCACCAATGAGGGGCTAATACAGACCTAGGCTCACATGTGCTGCTTCTACGGGTATCCCTGTGCACTGGGGACATGGACTAAGAGCAGCACACGGCCCCCGACCCCAGAAACAGCTCCAGGGGCTGGGCACACAGAACGGAGGACGATGGCTCTAGGTTCCCACCCCTGGACTGTCGTGACCATGCAGCTCATGGCCCCAGTGCAAACACAGACCCTTGGGAGCCCCTCACAGCCACAGCCTGAGTTCAACCTCCTCCCACAACTCTGGGCCACTCGCCTCTCTGGCCTGGCCGCCAGACCCAGAGCCAGTACTGGCTACTAGCGCTGGGCCATTTGCAGCCACAAGCTCCCAGCAGACTAGAGCAGCTCCAGCCCACCGTCCCCATTCGGAGACCCTAAAGAACTCCACCCAAGAGCTCGGAGGAGCTGCTGCACCCTTGGGGACCAGTCATCTGCCTTTGGAGTCCTCCGGCAATGCAGCCGGGTGTCCCCGCACCAGCCCCATGCTCTGCCCCCACACGGCCGGCAGAGAGTTTGCAGTTATCAGACTGAAGCCCAGGAAAGGCAAGGATGGGTCAGGTCCCTTTAACACTGACCCTGCGTGGGCAGGGGCAGCAGGAGACAGAAGGTGGGGGAGCTCAGGGCAGGGGGAACAAGGAGGCCAAGCACTGGCAGTGGGAGGTTATGGGGGCAGAGTCTCTGGTAACCAACCTCCCTCTACCCAGAGGGGAGCTGAACACGCCAGTAGCTGGCCTCAGTTCCACCCCAGCCCTATGGAAAGGGATGGGATGGGGTGGAGGCTGCTTGGTTTCTTCTCAGTGGCAGCCCTATGAGCTCCATTCCATTGGCCAGGGGGCAAGGGGAGTGCTAGAGAGACAGGCTGGGGCAGGGTTAGGTCCCTTAGTCTCTTTGCCTGCGCTCCCCGTCTGGGCCATGAGGGTAACCGCCCTGCCCTGCCACACAGCAGGTGTGCGGATAAACACAGGAACCACCTTGAGGTGCTCACACACCACGCTGAAAGGAGCTAGAGAAGAACCTGAGCTAGCTACCACCTCTGACCTCCTGCCTGAGAACCCGCCGAGACAGGCTCCAAACACAACTCGTCTTCCCCACATGGCTCAGGCACCCAATGTGCATCTTTAGGTGCCCTTGGTTCTGGCAGTGCCTGTCCTGGCCTCCCTCCTCCTCTGGGCTGTGAGCAGCCTGTGGCCCTGCTGCAAACAGCCTCAGAGCCAGGAGTCACTTTTCCCTTTGATCCCAACACTCAGTGGAGCTTCCAATGGAAAGGGTCAGTCCTGGTGGGCTAGAGACCCTGGGTGGGAGAACACACATCCACCTCTCCATGGAAGTCTGGGGGATGCTGCTGGGTGTTTCTGAGCAGTCCACGGCAGGCCAGGCCAGCTGGAACATGGTCTCCCTGCTGGTGCATAGCCTTGATGCTAAGCAAAGCATATCTCCTTCTCAGACTTTATCTCCATCCACTAGTTATTCTCCAGCAGGGCCAGGCCTCTTGCCTCTGGCACGTTCCTGGAGCGTGCCTGCAGCAGGTGTGGCCGACACTACTGTTTGCCAGTTATCTCTGCCTCTACTGTCAGACCCCCAAAGTCCCTGACTCCCAGGCCCTCTGCTGATAATACATGAGCTGCAATAACTTCGCTGATAGCACTCCAGATGACATAACCTTGTTCCTTACATTCTTCCAATGCCACACAAGCCTTCCACTCCGTGGCTGCAGATAGGGCCCTCCGCATCTCCTCGCTTGCAGATGGTGCTCGGACAGTGCTCAGAACTGCTGGTGGTCTTTCCCCGGAGGAGCTCGGGCATATCAGTCACATAGTTCTGTATAATTGGGACTTGGATGCAGCCTCACTTCGTGTGTCCTCTTGGCAGTTGCCAACAGCATGAAGCACTCCCAGGTCAAACTGACAGCCTTTTGTTTACTACTCCTGCTTATGTGCCTCATTTTCTTCAAGGATAAAAGCTCTTTATAGGAATCTTCATTGTGATGAGGTTGGCGAAGGAAAAGGTTTCTCTCCAGCATTCTGTTCCTCTTTCACAGCTGATTAGCTGGGTCAGAATATGCAGCGAGCGGCTGGCGCGTTGCAATTCAGACTCTGCTCAGGGGGTAGCGGGAGTCACGAGCAGTGGCTCTTCCAGCTCAGTGTGACACCTGCCACACCAGGCAGAGAGGCACAGAGTCCCGCATCTCCCCGGCAAACAGGAGCAGCGCTGGGGTGTGCGCCAGGGACAGGCAGGGCCCCTCCGCACACGAGCTGGTTACCGGTGGGTAACTGGACACGATATTCAGCATTACTGCTCACTGCCAGGGAGGTTACAAACGAACAGTAACCAAGGGGTAGTAGAAGGGGCCCAGCCCGGAAGGAAAGCGGCCCAGGAGGGAGTGGACCACATCAGTGCAGTGCAATGCTTTACCACCACAATGCTGGCTTTGAGTCAGAGCTGCAGACCTCCCCCCACGTGCTGCCAGCTTTGCCATATGTCGCTGGCTGGTGTCGTCAGACGGCAATGGGCCTGAAGCCGAGAAGCAGCTCCGTGGGTATTATCTCAGCAAACTGGCTCAGCCGACCATCGGCCTGAAGACCCGTCTCTAATGTCTTGTGCTGCACACGTGCCCTGGGCCTGCAAGATCAAGGGAGCTTTTTTCTGCCTCCTGCATCAGTGGATGCAATAAAGCTCCTGCCGTGAGGATTCCGTCGCTGCTCAAGGCAGAGGGGCACCCAGCGCACGCTCCCAGCCCGGTGCCCGTTCTGCGGGATGGATAGGAGACAGCAGCTGTGATCGGCCTCCCACGTGCCCTGGTATAAACCAGGAACAAACAAGCATTTGCACTGATGGGACTCTTGCTTAGGCATAGATCGGAATCTCTAGTGTTTGCTCATTGCCCTCCTGGACAGAATTTGCTTTAGTTTGTCTCTCTCCAAGTATCAATCCGGCCCCATTGCCGCAGAATCTCAGCTAACTCACCTGCCCAATAAATCTGCCGTGGATCAGCTCTTAGCTCCCATTGCAGGAGGGAATAGGCACCTTTCAGGTGGTCACGTTTGACCCTAGGACACCCCCAATGCAGTTTCTGAGAGCAACCAAACCCCAAAGACAGAGGGAGCGAATGTGTCAGCTCAAGACAGGGGACAGAGCAATGATGCCACAGAATAAGTGACCAGCGAGGGAAGAGCACTGGCCCTTTAAGTGTATTCTCTTCCCTCCTCCAAGATCCCTGCTGTAGAACCAGAGGCTCTCTACGGAGCAGACCCTACACTGGGAGCTGGGAGCGCAGGGTTTGGAAGGAAGAGACTGTTAGGAATCATTAACGGAATTCAATGTGTGCACCCTGAAAACCGACCCCCGGGGATGGGGTTGTTGAACGTGATAAAGACAGACAGGGTAAGGGGCATTAGAAATGAGGGGGCCGGGAAGCATGGAGCTCTGCCCCAGCTGAATGTGCCCCTTTACAGACCCATGGCATTACGCAGGCACCAGTCGCTGATCAGAGAGATCAGCCTGGGAACGGATCCCTCGGGTGCTGACCACCAGGCCCTGGCGACGGGCTAGATGTGCTGAGCTGGCATTTTTAAAGGAGCCAAAGGGAGGTGGGTGCCCAGATGCAATGAGACGTGTGCTCCTGTCGCCCTGCAGCTGCTTGGGGAATCCCAGCCATCGAGTCCACGAGGCGCAGGATAGCGCCCCCGGCACCCTTCCAACCTTCCAAACGCTAGCAGCAGCCTGAGCCGGGCAGGCCGGGCCGATTCCCCTGGGACAAACCGGCCCGGGGACGGCGCAGGTCCCCTGCTCCTATGGGTGCTGGGAAGGAGATGTTTAGTCTTTAGTTCAGGTTTAGACCTGTACTCTCTCGGGTTAGAATGCACTGGCCAGCTGGGGAGGGGTTGGATCTTAGACGGGGGTAACGCGTGACCCCTCTGGCCAAATGCACCCCATGGAGTTCCACAAGACAGCCGACAGCCACCTGCACCCTTACTTGGGAGGTGCAGCACGTGAGAACTACAGTTCCCAGCATGCACGTACACATCTTGCCACAGAGGCTTGCTTTCATATAAAAGAAGCAATGCATGCTGGGAGCTGTAGCCTCCACATGGTGCATCCCTATAAAGAAAGGGGGCTTTAACCCACTATATTTAATGCAGAGCCGGTAACATCTGCCACTGTCAACAGGTCCCTGTGCTGGGTAAAATCTGGGCACATCAATGCTGAGTTTTTGCCATCTCTCATTTGTAGGTTCCCTTTGAGTCACAGCCACTGCCCATGGGGGTCTGACCTTTCTGCTCGCTACTGTTTCCTAGAAGCCCCAGAAAAGGACTTCCCTGAGCAAAAGGCCCTGCTCAGCTCCTGGTGCGGCTCCCTGTCCTCCTTCCTTCAGACACACCCCTCAGTTCCCAGGGCCGCTTCGCCCAGGCAGGAGCCAGGCGTCCCCCCACAGGCTGGAGCTGCTGCAGCTGCTTCCGAGTCTCTGAAGACCCAGGATCTGCCTGGATGTTGCCGACTTGCCGGTGAACCGGGTGGCTCCTGAGGGTGCCCTCTGCTGGACTTACCTTTGTTTCCATTAGAGCAGGGCTACGCATGGGAATCCACACAATGGCCTTCGAGTCCCACCCTCTAACCCGGCACCCCAGAGACTCCTGCTAACTGCTGCACGTTGCTGCTAAAGCACCACATTTCCCTTCTTACCACGGGGATTCGCCAGCACGTTTGGGTGTAAATCTACAAGTTACCGAACCAGCATCACCGTTGTAGTACCGAGCGTGAGTGACATCGTTCTTCTCTGCCACGGAAACACACTTCTAAGCAGCCTTCCCCTGGACCGTCCCCAGGCGAGGGGTATGGCAGCGACCAGCACTTTGTACGGCATGGCTGGAGGGTCCCGCCAATGGATCCCATCTGTGATTGGGAGTGCGCAGTACAATGATTGGGAAACCAAGTCAGACCAAGCCCTGAATTGCTGCAAAACACCACCTGTCCCCGAGACACGCCCAACCCTGAGCCCAGCAAGGAGGATGAAGTAGGAGAGGGAGAGCAATCTAGTTAGAGACGGGCACTGGGAGCCAGGACTCCTGGGTTCCGTTCCTGAACCTATCGCTAGTTTGCTGGGGGCCTCCTGCTAGTCCCCAATGCGCTGCGTGCCTGGATCTCTCGCAATGGAGGGGTGGCAGCCTGGGCCCATCGCCTGGGAGTCATACGGCTTCGTCCATGTTTGGGGGGTGCTTGTGAATCCCTCACTGAACAGAGCAGGCTAAGAGCCAAGGACAGTCCGGCTGTCAGGCAGGGCTTCGGTTCTCACGAGAGGTTTGTCGTCGCTGTGCTGTCGGAGAGCTGGCAATTCCTCGGGAAAGTGCATTCAACAGCAATCACCTGCCAGCACCACCAGCCCTCCTGGAGAAGCCCCAGGGCACACAAGAGCTCCAGCTCACTGGCTTCTGAGACTAGGGAGCCAGTTAGTGACCGGCCTGATTTTCTGCTGACACGGCGAAGGGGAGGCAGGCTCATCTCCCACCAAGTCACTCCAAGGAGAAGGCCGGGAACCCGTTTGCATGAGTGACTAGCCTACTTCAACACACAATGCAAAGGACATAACAAAGGAGCAGGCTCCATCTCCCACCATTAATCCAACTGCACTAGGTTCTAGACGACAATTAGTTCAGGGAACCGGACAGCAAGAGGATCAGGAGCCATTCGCCTCTGAGTCGCCAGGTCACACCAAGCCTGGGTTGGGAGTGAACCATCTGGCTGTGTGGTGGCCTGTGCAGAATCAGCCCAGTTTCTCACCATGGAGACCTGTTTGAGAGCCTCAGCAGAGACCCAGGCTGAATGGGGCGCACGAGTTCAGGCTCCAGGCTGTCACAAACCTCCGATTGCACTGAGCACCGGTGCTAAACCCTGCTGTGTCCTGCAGCCCTCGAGGTGCTGTGTGAGCACATTCAAGTCTCTAGGGTACGAAATGGCTCCTGGACATGGCCCATCCAGCCATTATGTGGTCTAGGTGTCAAACATCAAAATGACCATTCAGGGACTTCCAAAGGGATGTCTGGGCAACACTCCCACAAGCACCGGGGAAGAACATCTCCCCAGGGATTTCACACAGGAATAGCTGGGCAGAACTCTCCAGCCAGTCATTGGCCCTCTGCTGGAAGGCTCCACACAGGCAGTAAATTGCACGCAGCTGAGCCATGTATGAATGATACAGGCTGACTGGCCACAGACTTCCCTCGGACTCAAGCTTGTCCCCAGGGCAGCCAGGACAGGCCATTTCACCGCGGGGCATGACTCGGTGAGTCCAGCCTCACTTCGCTGCCCAGGAGGCTGCTGGCTCCCAGGCACTCTCAAGTGGTGGGATGGGCTGGTGCACACCCTCCGAGGGGGGCTTTTCTAAGAAAGGAAGGCAGCCTATCCTTGGAAGTTACTCCATGAAGGTCAAAGAGTACGACTATGATAGAACAGCCTGACAACCACAGCGCCGAGTCCTTGGGCCTCATAATGTATGTTCTGTGCAATGTTGACACTGGTGATCCACCAAAGATCAGGTTAACACGGCTGACGTTAGTGACAGCATGATTTGTTCAGCGCCGTCTCTGAATTCATAGACCAGCTGGCCTTCGGTGATAAACTATTGCACCGCACACACAATGCAATGGCCGCTGTCACCAGCCCGAGCGAAGAGATGAAAGGCCAGTGGAGTTCTAATCAAAACACAGTGGTCAGGAGAGGTTGAACTGAAAATTAAAATGTGCTGGTACTTTTCCCCGCTCCAATTCCGGTTTTCAAATAGCCCTTTGTGTCGACTCAATATTAACACCGCGCAGCCATCACCAGCCCAAGCCAGCGGCCAGGCTCTCAGCACACTCTACCTTCATTTTAAGGTAGGGACAAACCCACCCTTCTAGATGAATGAAGTGTCGTTAGCCACCCCCCGAGCGTCAGACCCTCCCTAACACTGACCTTCAGCACCCCACTGTGGGAATAAATCCACAACGGTGGCATGTTGTCAAACAAGTCGAGCTGTGTCTCGAAGGAGGAGAAATGCTGCAGAGCCTGGAAGAATTAACACAGTAGAAACAGCGGGAAAAAGGAGGCTGCTAAGGACACAAGCAAAGATGCAGATTCTTTCACTGTTTGGGTTGAAAGAAAATGAACATTTCAATTGCAAGCAAAGAGGGGGAGAGATTTGAACTGCCTGCAATCCCAAAGGCCCTGGGCTGCGTTCCGTGCAGGGTGCTGCCGTGTACCAGCAGCTCCGGGGCCTGGAGACCCAGCGAGGCGGCCGTGCTAGGTGCAGATGCGTCTGGAGAAGCCCAGGCTGGTGCAGTGCACCCTGTCCAGGAACACCCTGAACTCAGCGGGGAGGGCTATGGGTTCTTTGAAGCCCTTGTCACACTGGAGCTAGTAACTTACAGTCCATCCTAAGAGGAGAAAAACACATTGGCCCCCAACCCCCAGTCCCACCACCCCTCAGCCCTGAGCACAGAGCTCCCCAGCCTTTCAAATTACCCGCAGTCCCCGAACAGCCTGGGGCCGTCTCAGGCAGCGTTCCAGGTTGGTAAAAACCCTCCCTCCCCACTCACTGACAGTCACTCCCTCCTCCGCCTGCCGTGAACCATGGTGCCCCATTCTCTGAGCCAGCCTGCACTAGCATGAGCTGCTCACTCGTCTGCCATGTCCCTGCCCTGAGGGTTAACAGATCTCCTGGTCTCTAAACCCCCTGCCATTGCTTCACTCCTCCTGCAGGCTCCCCCATGGGGGAGGGAATTCCGCCCAGCCACTAGGGGAAACCTAAGCACAAACCCTGCTGGGGAAGTGCGATCTGGCCTGTAATCCTCACAACCCACCAGCATAGCCTGGAGGCAACCAGCATGCACTAGCTCCGCCCTGGAGCCCTGGCCAAGCAGTAAGAGTGCCAGCCACTGAGCCGTCCCAACCCGCAGCACCTTGGACAGGGGGCTCAAACCCCCAGCCTCCAGGCTGAAGCTGCCCCGTTTTGGGTATTTACCCAGCCCCTGGAGACGCTCATGTTCTGCAGAGTCTCAGCTTTGAGATGTTTTGCAGTGGGTCTGCCTGAGTCTGCAGAGAGCCTGAGCCCGCAACCTGCAGTGGTGGGCTCCTCCGGCCCCTATTCATCTTACTGGGTGTCCATGCAAAGGGTCCGGGAAGGGCTGAGAGCTCCTGCCATGCAGGGAAGGAGAGAGGAGGCTGGGGAAGGCTGAAACACAAAGGACAGAAACAGGGCTGGCCTCAAAAGGGAGTGGGTTCTCCCATCGAGCAATGCTGAACACGGCAGGGCTGGGATGAACAAACGAAGGAAGAGAGCAAAGGTTAGCTACTACGGAAGGGCTTCAACCTAGCTATGAGCAGCTTCAACCTTTGTGCAAATCTCACACTGCTGGCAGCGGGAGAGGGACTTTGTACCAGACCCTGGTTACCGATGGAATCTGGCCTTCTTCATCAAGTGAGACACTTAAAAGGCCACTCAGCCAAGTGCAGGTCCGGCCTGGCCCCGCTTAGCTGAAAAGATCTCCGCTTGAGGCAGGCTGGTGCCAGGAGAGTCTCCCATTGCCAACATGGGGTGTGCTCACAGGGAAGTGACATTACACACAAGGAAGGCAGGATTCCCAGTGGTTAGAGCACTAACCTAGGAAGTGAGACCTGGGCTCAACCCCTGCTTGTCCACAAACCTCCTGTGTGACCCTGGCAAGTCAGTTAGCCCCTCTGCGGCGCTGCTCCCACCTGGGCAATTTGGAGAATAGCCCTGCCCTGACTCGGGGGCTATGTGAGGGAAACGCAGTAATCACGGAGAGGCACTCAGCTACTACGGGCTAATGCCACACACCTGCCGCAGCGAGATCCTGGCTCAGCTCCCAGCGACAGTTACCAAAGGGGCCGGGGCAGCAGGGGACAGCACTGGCTGCCGCGGACAGAGCAGCACAGACCCTGGGGAGGCTCAGAGGAGGGCTGGGGCACTCTCCACAGAAGCCACGCCCACTTCACCCAGCTGTGCCACGAAAGTGCTGGGTGATCTCAGCACAAGCCTGCTGCAAACGAGGGCCCCAGAGATCGGCCCGTAGCCATCGCAGACGGACAGCTCTATCCATCCGTCAGGCCAGACCATTGCCTGAAGTAATAGGGGGGCAATTCCCAGCCCGACTCTTCATGTCAGGGAGTTTTTCCTAGAGTCCAGCCTAGTGTCCCCTTTCCCAAGGCCAACCCCTCTTCCTGGGAGGCTCCTTCCCGCACTGCCCCACGTGCTGGGCAGGTCGAAGAGACAAGGCCCAGCTCTTCAGCAACGCTCGCAGACGTGCCAGGCCCTGGGCTCGAACAGCAGGTGGCTGCAGACCTGCAGTGTTTGGAGATCACCCCAGGGTTGGGTCTCTGCCAGGCCGGGCCCGGCTGACGGATGGGGTGGGCTGGGTGAATCAGGCCTGGCTGCCGCCCCCAGTATCACACTTTTACTTGCCAGGATTTTCCCCATTCCACTGTGGTTCCCGGAGGGGTCAACAGGGAGGCTGGACAGGAGCCCTTCTGCCTAGTGGGGTGGGGCAAGAGACACGGACACTTTACCCCCCCCCCCCAAAGCAGGGGCTGAGCTCTGAAGGAGCCACCTTGGTCAGACCCAGCCGCTCTGGCAGAATTTCCTGCACCAGAGCAAGGGCCACGTGGACATGAGACATCTGCCCCCCAGGCTCCGCTCTCCCCAGCCAGCAGCTCCCACAGGGGCTCAGGGACCACGGGCCCAGGGCAATGCTGCGGCTGTAGCTCCCAACACACCAGCGAACGCTGCATCCCACGTGCACTGGGCGACGGCACCACGCCGCTGAGCACTTCAACAGCATCGGTCCAGGCCTACGCCCTGGCCCTGGAGCTCGGCGATGAGACGGGCAGGCTGGGGCTGTGCCGAGGGCTTTGCTGGCGGGAGCACTCTGCTGAGACCCCCACAGATTTGGGGCCAGCCCCCGGCCTGGGGGGAAATAGCTGGACACGCTGGGGACCAGGGGAAACAGGAAAGGGGGAGACAGGAGGGGCTGTTGCTACAGCAAAGCATTTCATGTGGCTCCTGTTGCCAAGGGAACGGTTTCTGTGACACCACCAGCCACATCTGGCTCCCTTGAATTCCTGTTCTCTGCAGGCTCCTGCGTCAGGAGGGAAAGAGTCGAACCCCAGGGAGGCAGGGAACCAGCCAGGGCAGGTGTGGCGCCCACGAGTTGGACGTACGGGCTGACCCGGGGCGGTGGAACTCCGGACCAGACAAACCAGGGGAGGGCTTGGCGCAGTAGGGCAGGGACAGAGCACAAAGGAAAATCCTCAGATCCCCGATGGTCTGCTGAAGGGAGCACATCTCCTCACAGGCCAGGGAGATCCACCAGAGGGCAGGCAGGGAGTCGGGACTCAAGGGCCCTCGTCCTGGCTCTGCGGCTGATTCACTTTGTGATTTTAGCAAGTCCCATCAGCTCTCAGTTCCGCCTGACGAGCTAGTCACACTGCCGCACTGCACAGGAGTGTCCCCAGGCTGAATTGTCAGCTGCAAACCACTGGGCTGCTCAGATGGAAGTGCAGGAAGCCCAGAGTGCACCTGCGACATCCCAGGGACGAGGCAGAGCCCCTGGCGGTTCTGGGGACTGTGTGGTTCTACCCAGAGCGCATGCAGATCTAGAGGCAGAGCAGGTTAGAACAGCCGCTAGGGAACCATTAGCTCTCTCGGGAGCATCCAGATCAGGAAGTTGAAAATAACTCCCCTGGACTGGATCTTTTCCTTCCCCACCTGCCTGCATTCTCAATCCTCTCCAAAGACAATGTCGAGCCAAGCCCTAGACTTGCGGATACGGGATTGGGGATGTGAACGAGACCCAGGGGGAGCCAAGACACAAAAGCTCTTTCCAACAACCCATCGGGCCTGGTGCACGATCGGAACAAGACTGCGGGTGAAGCTGAGCTTCTCCCGTCCTGACGGATACTCTGGCGTGTTATTCCCGGAAACGAAGGGCTCCAGTGCCGCGTAGGAATTACCACTGCAGCCGGCTGTGAAGTCCGGCCCAGGGGAGAGCAGGCCCAGGCTCCTACTTCGGCACACTGCCCTTCGATCCTTTGGTTCAGACTGAGTTTTGCGACATGCTCTCCTCTCCCCCCCCCTCCCCCCGCCTTCCAAAACTAATCCGTGGCAGCAGGCAGGATCCCCGAGCGGAGAATACGAACAGGAAAGAGCCCGGTGGGAGCGAGCAGCCGCAGGGTGAAGGGACCCGAGTCACCAAGGGCACAGCCACACTGCAAAACGCAGCCCCGTGGCAGCAAGGAGTCTCAGAGCCCAGCTCGGCTGACTCAGGCTCTCATAATAGCAGTGTAGACATTCCCACTTGGGGTGGAGCCCAGGCGCCAAGACCCTCCCCCGTTGCCGGGATCTGATTGGAATGAACTAACAGTGCCTCTTCTTACCAGGAGACAAACTCCTCCCTTTCTCTCCAAAGCACAGTTGCTTGCGGGTTTTTTGGTTTGTTTGGGCTTTCCTTGCCTACTTTGCAGCAGCTATGAAGCCAAGAGAAGGAAGGCAGAGAGGAACATGGCAGCCCTCGCTGAAAGAGGTGAATTTTAAAATCCTGAACAGCTGGGTCACCAAAGTCTTGGGACAGACCTGGAGAGAATTTTGAGGCTGCCTTTGAGAGCTAGATTTCCCATCCAAGCCCAATACCTCTCATTGCTACATAGGGTTCAAATGGAGATAAAGCGATGTACTAATATCATATCGACAGCTCAGAGCAACAGATCCTCGAACACTTTTTCAAGCACAGTGAACCCTCCTCTCCACTTTAGAAATGGAGAAACAGTCCAAGGAAGGTGAAGTGACTCACCAAGGCCGAAACGCAGTCAGAGCGTGCTCAGGCCACCGGACCACAGCTCCTGCCACACACGTGTAATACAAGTCAATTTATTATTTGCCAAAACAGCAGGTGCCTCCAGCTTATGCTCTTGGGACAGGGACTTTGGGGGGCACTTTTCACCTACTCTCCAGTGCTGTGGACTGGCCATTATGAAAAATATCACATTTAAGGGACAATCTCTCTATAAATGAAACATGTTAAGAACAAAGTCTTCAGTACAACTAGGCAACCAAGTGCCATTTTTATCAAGCTGGTGATTCACAGGCAACAAAAGAGACGAAAACAGCACCTGAGTGCGGGGGGAGCAGCTGCTCATTTGGGGAGCATTGCTACCTTTACGTGGTTCACAATACCATTGTGACAGTGCAGTTGTTTACCACTGAATGGACCCTAATGTACGCACTCCAATATTTATAGAAACAAACATACAAAACACCTCTTCGTCTTTTAGCACTTGTCTGGCTCAGTGGCATGAAAGATCTTTAATTGATTTCTGCAGTTTCTCGCCAAAGCACATTGGTCAAGGTTTTTTGGTGTGTTTGTTTGTTGAGATTTCATTTCTTGCTTTGCAGCAGCTATTAAGGCAAGAATCTTCTCTTGCTGGTTTTAAGAATCTCTTTTCATTGTACCCAACAATGGGGATGATTGCTTATTTAAACTGTTACATGTTCTGAACCCCTCGCAATGAAAACACACAAATCTGTCATTGGTGAGCCAGTGCAGAGAGGACAAAGGAATTCATAACAAGCTGCAGTAATTACAATGCAGAAGATCCGATTTAAGAGGGAAAGTTGTTTTCTCTGAACCTGCTTTCTACACCTGGCTCAACAGGAGAAAGTGCATTTGTGAAGACAATACGGCCTTCTGCATTCATTACTTGGCAGAATCCGAGAGGCCACTAGTATTTGTCCTCTCCTATTCACACCTCTCCTGCTCCCCCAGGCTCCTCCCCATCCCAGTAACCTGCTCCTCCCCATCCCAGTCACCCACCCGCTCCAAGGCTTTCACAAATCCCACAGCAGTAAAGCTACTGTCACTCTCCTGTTCCAACACACACAGAATTCAGTCTCAGACTGGCCCCTCCCCAGGGGCTGGCAGTTCAGTGGGGCTATTTAAATTGTAAGCTCCTCAGGGCAGGGGACACTGCTGTCTGTGCGCGGTATGGCATTGAGTCACTTGGGGTGAGACAAGGAGGAGCGACTGCTTTTCCCAGACCCAGGAGCCACAGAAATGGCCATTTCCTGCATTATCCTTTAGGACCTTATTGAGTGAAGTATCTTTGGGATCCATTGTATTAAAGGAAGGGTCATGTCTTATTGTGGGCTGGGACTGTATGTAACCTAGAGGGAAATGTGACAGATGAGGGACTATACTGAACAATGTGCCAGGCAAGAATGGGCTTTTGGAACAAAACGTGGTAAGTGGTTTTCCTGGGGAATCTCTAGGGGGAGGTGAATGCAAATTCCCCCCCTCTGGTTATGCAAAAACCCAGCCTTTGGAAGCAACACCCTGAGAGGTGGGCCATTGTCTGTGATCACCTGTTACATGAGGTTAAGATCAAAGGCTCAAGCTCTATAAAGGAAAGAGAAATATTATTGGTTCTGGTTCTGAATTTGGGACGGTTATGAACTTGTCACCATGGGGAAAACCCAGTTGTGGGTTTTGTAGGACTGCCATGTACTAGAGCCCAGTGCTGGGCTGGGGTGAACTCTGGTAAGCTCGATAGCATAAGAGTAGGGTTTTTTTTATTGGTTTTAATGTTTTCTCTGTAATGCTTTCACTTGAAGAATAAATGTGCTTGCTTTTAAAGAGCTGTGTGGTAAGTTGTTATAGCTTCTGGAGACAAAGCAAAGGGCAGATGCTGGCCCGCTTAGGCAGTCTGGTTTGCAGGCATATCAAAGTATAGGCAAGGAACTGTGCGGACTGGAAAACCTCGGTTGGGAAAGAGGGACGTAGGTCTCTGCCTGAGAGGTGACAGATGGGGAACCAGGAACTGAGAGCAGGTGCCCTTGGTGGCCCACGAAGGGGAAATACAGAGGCAGTTAACCTGAACCATGAACAGCATGAACATTTCAACTACTGGCCTCATCACAAGTAGGAAGGAGAGAAGCAGGGCAGAGGCTCAGCATCACATACTTGCAAAGTAAATGTGCCTAAGTCCAGCATTTGACCTTGTTACCATGAAAGAGTCCCTTTAAAGGCAAGTGATGAGAAAGAACAGGATGGAGGAGGTCAGTGAAAGGAAACACCAGACTCCCAACCTGTGCAGAACAATTCACATTTATTAGTTCAAACAGCTAACACTTGCTAAACATGCGTTTAACACTTATTGGTCACATTTCCACAGGTAGTCAAGTCACAGAGCAGAGCAGCAGAGCAGAGACAGGTGAGACATGAGCAGCCTGCATGTCGGCCCACCAGTGGGTGAAGGGTGGGCCCCATGGCACAGGCAGGACACACCAGGAGAAACATTCATTTGGTCATAGTGTAGTGACAAGAAATAGCCCGAGATGGGAAGTGTGCCAGCCCCCCAAGGTGCAGCTGGGATCCATGGGGGAAGAAGGCAGGGACCAGCCATGCTAACCTGTCTATACTCCAGCTCCGAGCATGTTAAACATAACAGCTAAATGCTCACTATTAGTTATGTTGAGGTGACATCCTGCTTCCCTGATTTATGCAAGGGATCATGGGAAAAAGGAGTTGTTTTGCTGTGCTTGACTGAATGAAAACACATCCCCTATAGCACATCTATTGACAGGGCCCAGTCCCAATGTGAGGGGAAGGCACATTGACTACAGATATGCCACGTGGAACAGGTGAGACAAAGGGCCAATGCAATAGGGAGGGCTTCTGGATGATTTTCTTCTTAAGTTGTAAATGTCTGTAACATAGAACATGTGCACAAGGACCCTGAGGAAATCCCTGGCTACCAACGTAACGCATACATGTCATGCATCTGTTCAGTGCCCGTTGTGCGGCTCTGTTCTAGGGCTTTCGAGATGCCTGTGACAGTCAGAGGAAATCCAATTTAGTTGGTGAAAGCTGCATTTTGCATTAACAGGCTCATGCTTGGTGTGTTAAACCAAACTAGAGGGAGATGTTGGGCAAGGGCTGTAGCCAGCCCTTGCAAAGCACAGCAACCGACCCGGAGAGGCCTGGGCACCTTCTGGAGGAAAGTGCAGAGCTTTGGGTTTTCTTGGTCTCTTGCTGTCTGGGGACACGTGGCGATTTGCACCAGTGCAGCCAGCTGGGGACTGTGCCTGCGTGCTAGAGGTTCGCAGTGGTGCACTGACATGGCTGACTGACACCATGGGAAATCCTGAAGGTGGCCATGGCCTAAGTGAAACTCTCTGAAGTTCCAGCAAAACCTGACGCCGGTAGGCGTCTCCACCTTGGTGGTGCTTGGAGTTCCAGTTCTGATCAACAGAATCACAAAACGTCACCCGCACATTCAAACGCCGCTGCAGCAACGGTTAAAGGACCAACAACCCAACAACTAAATCGAAACAGCAACAAAACCCAAGACATTTACACTCCACATTTTTCATCAGAAACATGTAAACAGAAAGAGGAGCAGTGTTTTGTTTTTCACACAATCCCTTTGAGATGATAAACAGGATGTCACACAAGAGGTAGTTTTGTCATGGAAATTGAGTCAATAATGTTATTAACTATTACAAGACATTTTATAAAATGAAAGAAAACAATGAATCACAAAAGGCTTTGCTGAGGCTGATCGGCATGTGGTTTGGTTGGTTTATTTCTGCCTTTGGTGGAGTTTCTTCCACCCAACAATGTTGCTTCTTTCATGCACTTGTTAGAGGTCAGTGCACAGTCAGACTTTTCTTCTCCCAGTGAAAAAATACCTATCGTAGGCTAACAGCTCAGAGCATGGACAGTCCAAGCTCAGGCTTCCAGGTACTGGCACACCCAGCTGCTGACTGTTGTCTGATTCTGTCATTCCGCCCGTCTGACAGCTTATCTGTATGGACCCCCACTGCACAGAGCACAAGCCTGCTGCGCACAAAGTTTGTGTACAGACCATGCTGTTGTGCACTGAAAGTTCCCTAATGTACTTTGACCTACTGCTGTTTCAACCATCAGTAGGGAAAGTGCACCAGGGACCTTTCAGTGAGCAGGGACAGCTAGTCAGTGCACAGCAGGATGGTGTGCTGTAGATTTATATGAAGCGTCCATATTGACGAGCCCTGAGACGACCTGTGGTGATTATATCATGGAATAGGGCTGGTTTGGATAGTCTCTCAGTACAATTCTCAAGCACTTTGAATGCACCTAGTCCCTAGGAGGTCTGCAGTGAGAAAGCTGTACTTTACAAAGAGCATGACTGCAGAGCCCTCAGGGTGCCATCGCCGAGCCCAGCATTGTAAGGCATGGCCATGAGCACCCGGATTTTTATTCTCTTCCGTATTTATTAAGTTTTTAAAATGGATGTTTTTGCAGGAGAAAGCACAAGCTGTTTGTAAAGTGCTTTGAAGAGGGAAATGTAGCAGTGCCCAGTGTTCCTACAGCTCTGGGACCTCTGTGTTCACCCAGCCCAGCGTGCCGGGAGCTCTCTGAGCACCAGGGGGCGTTCTCAGAACATGATTATGTTCTCACTAGGGCTTCTTGATTAATCGGTTAACTCACATGATTAACTCAAAAAAATTAATCATGATTAATCGCAGTTTTAATCGCACTGTTAAACAATAGAAACCCAATTGAAATGTATTACATATTTTAGATGTTTTTCTACATTTTCATATATATTGTATTCTGTGTTGCAGCTGAAATCAAAGGGCACATTATTTTTGATTACAAGTATTTGCACTGTAAAAATGACAAATAGTATTTTTCAATTCATCTCATACAAGTACTGTAGTGCGATCTGTCATGAAAGTGCAACTTACAAATGTAGATTTTTTTGTTACATAACTGCACTCAAGAAACAAAACAATGTAAAACTTCAGATCCTATAAGTCCACTCAGTCCTACTTCTTGTTCAGCCAATCGCTCAGACAAACAAGTTTTCTTTACATTTACGGGAGATACTGATGCCCTCTTATTTACAATGTCACCAGAGGGTGAGAACCTGCGTTCACATGGCACTTTTGTAGCCAGCATTGCAAGGAATTTACGTGCCAGATATGCTAAACATTCATATGCCCCTTCATGCTTCGGCCACCATTCCAGAGGATATGTTTCTATGCTGATGACACTCGTTAAAAAAATGTATTAATTAAATTTGTGACTGAACTCCTTGGGGGAGAACTGTACATCTCCTGCTCTGTTTTACCCGCATTCTGCCATATATTTCATGTTATAACAGTCTCGGATGATGACCCAACACATGTTCATTTTAAGAACACTTTCACAGAAGACTTGACAAAACGCAAAGAAGGTACCAATGTGAGACTTCTGAAGTGCCTTCCAAAATCTGAGAGATGAGATGTGGAGCATGCTTTCAGAAGTCTTAAAAGAGCAACACTCCAATGCAGAAGTTACAGAACCCGAACCACCAAAAAAGAAAAATCAACCTTCTGCTGGTGGCATCTGACTCAGATGGGGAAAATGAACATGCATCGGTCCACACTGCTTTGGATGGTTATCGAGCAGAACCTGTCACCAGCACGGACGCATGTCCCCTGGAATGGTGGTTGAAGCATGAAGGGACACATGAATCTTTAGCGCATCTGGCATGTAAATATCTTGCAACGCCAGCTGCAACAGTGCCATGAGAACGCCTGTTCTCACTGTCAGGTGACATTGTAACCAAGAAGAGGGCAGCATTATCTCCTGCAAATGTAACCAAACTTGTTTGTCTGAGCAATTGGCTGAACAAGAAGTAGGACTGAGTGGACTTGTAGGCTCTAAGGTTTTATATTGTTTTATTTTTGAGTGCCGTTTTTTTGTACATAATTCTACATTTGTAAGTTCAACTTTCATGATAAAGAAATTGCACTACAGTACTTGTATCAGGTGAACTGAAAAATACTATTTCTTTTATTTTTTTACAGTGCAAATATTTGTAATGAAAAATTATAAAGTGAGCACGGTACACTTTGTATTCTGTGTTGTAAATGAAATCAATATATTTGAAAATGTAGAAAACATCAAAAATATTTAAATGTTACTCTATTTTTAACAGTGTTCACTATTAATTTTTTTAATCGCTTGACAGCCCTAGGTGTCACATTAAAGATACCCATCAAGATTGGCAAATGGCACTGCTGGGTACATTGGGGTTGAGGAGGGCAGGGCATTTCTATATTTTATTATTTTTGTTAAGTTTAGTGAAGCCTTAATGGGGTGAGGGGTGTATTACAGGCCACCTCCAGGCCACACCATGATTTCCCCTGCAGTTTGCAACCATCTTGGACATTTTCTCCTGTCAACACATCAGTATTCTCTCACCAGTTTGCCCTGACAGACTGACAATGCTAATGATTATAATCCATGCAGTCACAGCATCTGACCTGATGTAACTCAGGGTGTCTTCATACAGATTTGCAATAGCTCAGAACAGGCAATGTGGATCTGAAGGAAATTGTTACTTGTTGTTACTGACTGTACACAAACCACTGATGTAAAAACTCCCCACAAACAAAGCCAGACTTTTCTTCCTAAAATCCAGATGTGGAGATGCTTACTCAGATCATAATGGGCTTCCAAACAGGTCATGAAAGAAGCTACTGTTGCAACATCAAGATTAGGGTTTCAGTGGGTCACATTTAAATACATATCCCTGAGCTTCTGTGCGCGTCGCAAGCAACGCACTGAGAACCCAAAGAAACGCCACAGCTTGACGCTGACATCTTATGTATTGTCATCTTTGATTTACACATCATCTAAAACTTACAAATTAGCTTCATACTTAAACTACTTCCCCAAGTTCCCCCCTTCTCCTGCCTTTTATGTGGCAGGGATGATTGCCGCGTCTTATCCTGAGAAATATAGAAATAACATCATCACAGACACCGAGCTTCATAGCTTCAAACCAAAACCAAGGAAGAACCACCAATTGTGATAGCACATTCACAGGAGGGATTTTTGTTGTTGTTTTCCTTTTAAAAAGTATTAAAGATAAAAGAAATTCAAGTTTTTTAAAAAAAAGATTGGTTTGAAGGACTGGACTTTTAAAACCAATAAGCAGAAATGACTTCATCACTGCTTTGTGCTGAAGTCTGAAGAGTTTGTTCATACCAGCACACAGATCCTATAATGCAGCAACATAACGGAGTATGGGACATACAGGGCAGACAACAAGCAAGGCTTGAGCAGTCTCCAATCTTCCTACTCAGGAGAAGGAAAAATCCTGTTTGTTGTGAACCTTCTCATTTATGTTAGCAGGTTCTCTGGGTCAGCCCAGTGCTCAGGCACACATATTCAGTAGGGACACAGGAACAGATCAGGCAGAGTTAGCCCTCACAGCCCTTTGCCCACTTCTTGACCTGAGCCTCTCTGAGGGGTTACCTCCAACCTCCTATACCTCAATTTTGCAGCCGTGTTTGCACTTTTGGCCTCCAACAAGAAGCAAAAGCACCACAACATTGGGAAGAGGCTCCCCTGGGGCACTGAGCTGGCTGGAAGCAGGAAGTGAATCTTGCTAGATTCAAGAGTGGCCAATAAATATCTGAACTGACAAACCTGACACAGTAGGGCCATTTTCATGTCAGTGAGGAGGGCATTCAGCTTGTAAACGGTCATATACACACAGCAACACTGAGCATTTAACCCGCAAGAGCTGCATCTGGAAAAGACCTTTTAATTGATAAGTTTTCAAAATGTGTGGTCTGCTCTTTGGTCTTTATGCCTACGCAACTGTGGATAAGAAAGTTCAGTAACTGAAGACATGGAAAAGTGGACAGCTACACTAGCCATTGAAAAGCAAGCGTTATTCTACAGTATTGTCTAAAGGCTTTAGGAGTGAGATGGAAAGGGTTAAAGCAGCCCAGATATTAACATTCAAAGAGTGGCAACTGTGCATGTGAAATTAATATTTGTAATAAAGACTTCAGCTTCTTCCTAACACATGGTACCTACGAGGTGTTCAGATTTCATCCCTTCAGGCGGTTGGGCACAGCTTAGGAAGAGGCGTTTCATCTCTTCACACAGTGTATGCCCTGTTGGGGCTGCACAGGTAGCTTCCCGGAATGTACTGTGGTTTGTAATGGCCCATGGAAGGTTCTGGTCTTCCCCACAGACAATTCAATACACGAACCTGACAAGCAGCAGGAAATGAGAGCAGGAAAATGCTGTGCTTTGTGGCCTATGCCCCAACCTGAGAAACGAGACTTTTTGATGCACAGACAGTTCTAGATGTTTAGTGTCACGCGCACAGACAACAAAGAACTGAATGCGTTATACATGGCTGTAAGCAGAGGTGACACAGGGGGAGGGTCATGCAGGGTCATGTGCTCTCCCCTCTCCCCCTCCTGATTTGCTCCTTGGCTTGTACTGAGCATGCTCACACGGACTGAGCATGCTCAGTAACGCTGCTGAAGCTGCTGCCCTCACTCTGGCCCCCCCACTATCGGCAGCCATAGGGTCATCTCTGGTTGTAAATTTGCCTCCTTGAATTGGTGCTGCTGAGTGTAAACCTGATTGGGTTCTCACCCAGGGGGAGGGGCCTAAGTCCCTGGTGTTTATGGAATTAACAATTTATAGATATAACTGGCTTTGAGCTTCTTGCTGGCATGACACACTTGGCTTGTGAGTTATGTCCCCTTCTAGTTGCTGGTCCCCACAGAGGATAAAAGCCTACTACTGCTAAAGCTAATGGAGTAAACATTTACTCTTTCAGCTCAAGTTGTGCTTCTATGGCCTTATTCACAGCCCTGAGGGCCAATGGAAAGATTCCAACTGACTTCAGCGGGCTTTTAATCATGGCCTGTGGTGCCAGATCACTGGCATTTAAGTCCAGTACCTTCAGCACTGAAAGCAGTGGCCTTGCCACTTGAGCTAACGGAGTAACACCATTCACTGATAGTAGCAGTTTCTTGGCAATGCAGTAATTAGCAAGAGATGATACTCAAAACCTACAGAGTTTCCTGGAGCAGATTACAATTTTAAATGTGTTCATTTGTGAACTGAGCCCCCTCTGAATATATGAGCATAGGCACTTCAAATTTGTATCCAAAAATCTGTTTGGATTAAAAAAACTCTTCAGATTTACATTTGCACAAATACTATGAGGGAAAGGATGGGGTCAATTGAGTTATCTTTCAAACCGGAGATAAATATTGACTTGTCTTGGCAGAAAATTCCACCAAAAATGATTATTGTTGATGGAGTCTTCTATGACAGAAGGCCAGATAAGCAACAGCAGATACCAAAGATAATCCCCACCCAACTAGCATTAAGCACAAATAAAATATGGTTCCCTGTAAACCGAATGTTATGTGAAGATTGGGACAAACAATTCCAACTTTTGTAGGATGTCCTTCAAACCAAATTCACAAATACATCTAGTGACTGACCTAATGTCGCTACATTTCTAGCTACATTCCTATCTTCTCATCATAATACCTGAGTTTGCAATGCAACACATTCACTTTACCCTGTTTAAAAAACACAAGTCATTAGAGGACTTGGTGCAGAAGACATTAATGACTGTCCAGCGAGTTAGGTTCTGGTTCGGTATGTTAGTCTCGTTCTTGCTTGTGAATTTAACACAGCTTTTATGCTCACTGCGATACAAGGGGGTTTGTTCACAGATACTGCTGCCAATCAACATTTATCAAAATGGTTTACACAGTTGCAAGTAGTAGCACATCCCCTCCCTCCACCCCCATCAAGTTTATTAAATATTTGCTTGCGCAGCATTTTCCTGGGGAGTCAATTTTGGACCGAGTACAAAATAGATGTTTTTGTCAGGTGTTTTTGGCAAAAACAAGTTTTCTAATTTTAGCATAGAGATCTTCTAATTAAAACAAACTCTTATTCATCAATAATTAATCATCTAATAACTGTGGAATAAGATTACTTCTGTGCAGTTAAACTATTCCTGAAATGTGTAAGCAAGCCAGAAAATAACCCGTAATACAAGTATCATGTGGAATTATTTGAAAATGAAAGTTAAAGCTGGCAATACTTCCTAGCTTAGAAACAAACAGATACACTAAAATCTTCCCATGTATACTTGAGGTATATACTGTATGCAGAAGGCTTTCCTGAGAAATATGTGCTTGTCTCATTTTATAAACAGAACGCAAACGAGATTCATGAAACTAACTTTGTATTCGTCAAGCGACATAAAAGTGGAATTCTGCTGATCCCAGCAGCTGTTACCCGTAACATCTTATTTTAGGAAAGTGTACATCAGCAGCTAGTGGACTACCTAAAGCAAGGAAAAAAATCAAGTGGGAAGATTCACAAAGCAGAATTAAAGAGAGCAACACTGCCTTTGGTCTACAGGGTTAGTCAACAGCTTGTCTCTGCTGAGATGGTTTTGGATGGAGTAGTCTTCATCTCTTGCAGGCAGGACCCATTTGCACTTATTGTACAGAGTAACTGTTGACTAACCTAGAGATGTGCCAAGCTAGCAAGTTCCAATGGCTGTTGGGCTGCTATTACACTAGTCTGTAGGTAGCATTTGGGGTGGGACTGAATGATATGCTTCTGCTGTTCACTCAATTCATTTCTACCCACTAGCAGGTACAGTACTTCAGTGGCAAGCAGGTGCTTGTTCAGAAGAAAAGACTGCTTCTCCTGACCACATATTTAATTTGTGCCATACACTATGATGGGTCATGACTGGACAGAGGATGGCAAGGATGTAAGGATGTTTTCTCCCACCCCAGAAGAGCAGAAGTTGTTTCCTGAAGAACTCAAGGTAGTTTAAAAATAGCAGGTTCTTTAACATTCAAAAATGTCTCAATCAGCCTAATGTAACCACTCAAAACAGATTCACAACTAAGGGTCCCAGCAGAAAATTCAGCAAAGGAAACATGGCTGCCTGTTAGAATGAGTGACATTTCATAAATCTATGAATGATGGAAACAGGGAAAGAAACTCGACCCCAGCTAGCAATCATGTGGATACAGGAAGTCAAGGAGGACACTGAGGCTTAATGGACAGTAATACATGTTAATCAAACAGCAGCAATTAAAGTATTTTTGATGTAATGCAAGTGACTGAAGTTACTGGGTGGAACATCTAAATTCTGTGAGATTTAGAACTAAGTAATATAGATGAATTGTACTAAGAGCCAAGTTTTCGTACTACACTCCCCTCCAAGCAGTAAAATGGTACATGCAGGACTTGGTTAATACCCATATGTTCTCCAAGGTTCAACAGACACCCAATAGCAGAGGATACTGAAATCTCTTCTCAGAAGTCATATTTATTTTATCCACAGGAGGGATAGAAGCTGCTGGGTTTGAAGTGTTCGCTGATGTGAATTGCTTATAACTACTGTAGTAGGAAATCCTCTTCACTGGAGTAATTTAAAAACTAGGCCAAATCTAGCCATGGAGAACATATATTGCCCTGGCTTCTCAGAATGCTTTTCCAGTTTGTGATTCTAAGAGATAGCATTTAGCCAATAATTAAATGATTTGCAGTCTGCCTGATTTATTTCTGCCACCCCATTCAAAGCCTGTTATTAATTACAATGACACAATTCCAGTTTGGTAGGAGAGTCATGAGGGAATAATCATGCATCAGTTGGAGAGAGAGAGAGAGAGAGAGAGAGAGAGAACACAATTCTGCATTGCCCAGGGAAGGGGAATATGGGCTAGGGGCCTTTCTCAGCCTTGGAATGCTGCAATTCTCTTGTGACAGAATTTCAGGGGGACCCAATTTACACCATGAGAGTTTCATTTGAAAACCAATGAAGACTTTTTTTTTGGTCAACTAGTAAACTTCATTTCTCCCTCTGATTCCAGAGAAACTCCATTTTAAAATCTCTAGATTCCTGGCTTCCATTTTGAATAAGCAAGAGTCACTCCACCACTAGCTGACAGCTGCAGGTCACGTAGCACTAGGAATTGGCAGGAAAAAGAGGGTGGTAAACAACAAATGACAGATCATAACACTGAGGTAAATAATGGTCAAATGGAATGACTGACATGTGACCGTTAGCAAAGTAGGGTATAAAAATCAGTGGCAGCTGAGAGTTGAGAGGTTGAGAAGGCAGCTGAGCAGAGAAGGCAGAGGAAGGCGCAAAAGAGGTGAGGGTGAGACGAGGAGAAGCAGCAGTGGGAGAAGAGAAGGATGCAGCAGAGGAGTGGGAGAAAGAAAACAGGAAAAGATACTGTGCCGTCAGCTGAGTAAGTTTGTCAGACAGAGTAACGGGTATAGTTATAGCATAGCATAGCATAGTGTGTGTGTGTGTGGGGGGGGGGGGTTAATACAGATGTATTGACTGTGTGTGTTGACTGTGAAAGGGATTTATACGTGTAAAAACTAATGGACATCTAAAAGTGGCTGTTAGCTATCTATGACAGACTGACCATCTGAAGCAGGGAGCATCCACTCAGTATCGTGTCAAGCTATAAGGCAATGTGGTTTGAGGTGCTCTTTAACTTGTTATAAAAGGGATTTGTGTTTAGATTGTTACTGTGTCAAGAAATTGTTCAATAAAAGGTGCCTTGTTTTGGAATACTGCTTGTGTCAATAATTTATCCACGGCTGTATCTGTGTCCTCCAAGTATTCCCTTAGCCACCCTGGAGACCCACACTTAATGAGAACAGATTGGTTATAACAATAAACAGGTTGGCTATTCTGGGGGTACCCAAATTCTGGTTTTGGTGTACCACCTTCTCCCCCACTTATCTTTTTTGAAGCTTGGCACTTCTCTAATGCCCACACTCCTCCAATGCGCTCCAGCATTTGGGATGCTAACAGCTCTTCCAGTGGAGTGAGGCAGTTTGCTCTCCAGGCAAACACTTTGGATATGAATCATGGAATGATCAGTACATGAACAGCATCTTCTCATTGAGGTAGTCTTAGTCATATCGGCCCCCAGCCCCCCAAATACAAAAGAACTAATCCTAACAAACACTGTAACATTAAACATCTTCACATTCTGTAAACTGCAAGAGAATGCATCTGCTGCATTCATACAGAACCATGTGCACTGTGTTGAAGATCATACATTCAACTCTGTCGTGAAATAAATATATAGGAAAAGAGTTTAAAAAACAAAACAAAAAAACAAAAAAAGATTCTTGCTACAATGACAGGGCTACCTGACGCCCTGTCTCAGCAGCTCCCTACTGCCTTGATCATGGTTTTCCCTCCCCTCTCTCTTCACATGTGAGCCAGTTCCCCACCAGAAGCACCAGAGTAAGGCATGGGTTCGGGGCAATGAAGGCTCACTCTTTGCTCACGCTTGTCTTGCAGGAATGCAGAACGGCTTTAAAAAGGAGGGGCAGCTGCTCCAGAGGAACATTCACCATTTTTCCTGTTAAGAAAGAATCAGAATTAGCTGCCATTCCTGAGCCAGATTTCAGAAATGCTCATCTCCAACAAGCTGGTGACACTGGAGATGGTTTCACCTTGAACCTGTAGAGAAACAGTAAATCACCCAATTCCTACATTAGACATTTGATATTCTTTTGGAAACAACAGGATGTGTTATATAGTGGAACAGAAGCTAAGTGCGTTGGCGAAGTCAGATGAAAATGATTTCCCCATAATGGGGGCATATTTTTAGAAGATGGGAAAGACTACATCCCACCTCTGTCAACCTCCCCTGTCAATCACAGTGACTAGATTGTTTGGGATGTGTCCACTGGTCCCATTAGACAATTCTGCTTGGTATGACAGAGGAAGGTGAAACACACAAATCCAAATCAACATGCCCTAGGGAAGAACATTTCTTCCCAATCCCAAATAACCTGTGTCCATTATCTTAACATTTAGGTACAAATGTCTGATGTTCTCATGAAGATCCTGGAATAATTCCTCTAGAGCCAATTAATGATGCATTGAGATGGAAAATTCACATGCAGATTTCAATAACCCAAATTCCAGGGAAGTTCAGATCTGGGGACCTTGTTCAAGCCTATCTAGGCTTTTATATTGTGATCTTCACCATGGTATGCAAGTGACATCTCTAGACTCAGTGCAAGTTCCTGCCTGGGAGGCCTTTACCATCTACAGATCAGGGTTATTTCTGCAGCAGAGAAGACACTTCAGAGTTGGCTCTGAAATTAAGACCCTAAGGAGGTTTCGATCAAGATACTAAGTAGAGCTCATTATTTGTGAAAAAAGAATATGCCTTCTTACCAGATGCCAGGCTTCCAAGGCTCAAATAGAAAAGGTCCCACACAGACCCAGCTTCATTACACTGGGTAAGATGAAGGGGGTTTATCCTGACAGAGAAAGGCTCAAATAGAACAGGTCCCACACTGGCACTGCTGTCCAGCCAAGTAGATAGGAGTTTAATTATAAAAAGAAGAAAGTCTCCTTTAAAGGAGATTTAATGATTCACACAGGGGCCAGCTGGGAGAAGAGATCAAAAAGTTACCTGCAATGTATCGTATCTCTGGCAAACACATCATTAGATCCGGAAACCTGTTTGGCTGATGTGGGTACTTGTATTCTGTAAAATCCTGGCACACGTACCAATACCGTTTATTCAATTGCTCCAGTTGGGATGTATTAGCCAGGCCCCTAATGTCTGAGTGAAAAGAGAAAAACGAAGTGACTGGGAATAGCTGTAATACTAGAACAAAACCAGAGTCATATTTTTCCTCATCACTATTCGAGTCAGCAACTGTAAAATGGAAGGACAAATCCATTTATAAAACTCAGTCTAACAACATCTACCAAAATTATACAATGCTATTGAGCAGAGACTTCAAGTTTATAGTCACCACAGGATTAAAATTTCACCCTCCTCCTTCAGAACATACTGTAATGAATATCTCCTACATATACACACTTCAGATTAGATGTGAGGGTACAAGATCTTCCTTTCATAAGGGACACGGATGAAGAACATATAATGTCCTAAGTTGCTCATGCTCAGAGATCATGAACCTTTCAGAAGATAACAGCTCTAGCAACCTTAAATCTCTACTTTCTTTTTATAAAGTAGCTATATGTCAAGGCTTTCAGGCCTAACACAGGGTGCAACATAATATTTTCCATAGAAAGAAGCATGTTGATTCTAGTTACATCATCTCAGCTCTATGGGAAGTGTTCAGATCAGTAATTCAGGGTGTCGTCTGTTTAGGAATTATGCCATGTGAGCTTTATAAACTTGCCAAGCTTTTATTTTAAAATTTAGCTTTTCCAAATGTTTAGCAATGTACACAAAGAAAAAGGGAGATATTTCGATGCTAGCAAAATGATTTGAGAAAGCCCCTTTGAATGTATTTCAGCGTGATCAATGACATTTAGATCCTACTTGATGTCATGGGAGGGGATCCAATAAATTAAGAATAGGCAAAATATGCAACTCTTCTGAGGCTCAGTATTGTTCTTCAGAAATACTACACAAGGGAAGGAGCATTTATTTGCTGTCCAAAAGCTGACCTTTACAAATAATTTTCAGGTATTCCACATAAAAAAATTGCAAACTCCAACTAAAAATAAAAGAAGACAGGAAGTTAATGAAAATACATTTTGGAAAACAATGGAGACCGCTAAAGAAGTCTATCATCCAGTGTCAGGAAACTGTCCAGGGAAGCAAACCGGAATCTGTGCCGGGGCGCACACTGAAGTGTCAGCACAAAACACTTGGTATAACCAGGGGGAGGAGAGAGATTTCAGCATATCCTTGCAAAGTAGAACATTTCCCTGTGGTACAGAAAACTCCCAGTGGTACTGGTTTATTGAACTGCTTTTGAAACTCACCTATTCGATTAGTGCCATTCAATAGCTTTTTTCATTTATGCACAAGCAATACAGAAAACAGTGGTAACATGCGTCATAGATGTGCAATAACATCATACACACTAGTACTGACATGGGAATCACACCACGGTGTTAGACTGGAGTGACCCATACACAAGTGTTACTGAAGAAAGTGAACCTTCCAAATCCTTTCAGCATGGTAGAGACTCAGAGAAAAGACCAGTAACTTCCCACCTTGGACTACCATTGCAGAATCAATTTGCATGTTATTTCTATGCTGACTTCATGAATTTTGAAGTGTTAGGCGTCTCATAACAGAATTGACTGACAGCTCTAAAATGTTGTGCTTGACCACAAATGGAGTCAGTCCCGTATTAGGCAGCATTCATTACCTGAAAATATTACTGCATTAAGCACCATAAAGGACAAAATGCATGTTCTCACTTTCTTAAAAAATGTCAGATAAAGGTATTAGGTGAAGGGAAACATCCTGATGAAGAATCCAGGAAACAATGCCAGTGAGGTTAGCCAACATTTAGCGCACAAAGGTTTACAAAGTTAACAGCTTAAATTGGAAAAAAGTGATGCAAATTGGTTGTCTTGATTGCTGCCTGTCAGAAAACGCCTAGAGCAGTGATACCCAGACTGAGGCTCGCAAGCGGCTCTCTAATGCATCTTCTGCGGCTCTTTGCAGCACATGATACTAAAACACTGTGTGATATAATTATTACCCCATCTAAGTTATTAACCAATCCGGATGCTTTTACTATGTTATCAGCCAATTGTAATTGATAAAATGATACTTGGTCAGTCATTTTGCTGGGAGAATAAAATTAAAATTACACACACACAGGGAATTCACACGACTGTGGCTCTTTCGGGTAATGTTGATCGTTAATTTGGCTCCTGAACCACTGAGGTCTGAGTGTCACTGGCCTAGACCCTTCCACCATGAGCAGCAGTATTTTCAGATGACATGCGCTTGTGCATGGTGAGAAGTTTGCCACAACAGCTGGTAGGCAATCAGTCATTCAGGCCTTATCTAGAAAGATTTCATCAGTCACTCTGCTCTGTTCTTATTCTGCTGCTGGTAAAGTAGGTACGTATTTAAAGTGACGCACATACTGTCCTTGGTGTCTACGATTAAAGGCATTAAAAATTGATTAAGCAAAGTGAATCCTTTCACTTCCTCTACAATTGCTTCATTTAGGGGTCTGAAATAGCACACACTGCATATGGCTGTAACTGCACAATGGCAAAAACAAAACCTTTTAATACTCAGGCGTCTATTTCAGTTTGGATTTAGGACCCCTTCTCTCTCTCTCCCCATCATCCAAAGGAAGCAAAGATTGACAAGCTTATTGACTAGCCATTTACTCCAGTGAGACTAATCCCCTTCTTCCGCCACTCACCTTGATTGAGGAAGTTAATGGCTTTCATACATGCATACTCCTCATTGCTGACCTTCAATTGGTTAAATTTGCGGTAGAGGTAGATCAGCCGTTCCATCACCTCCATTCCCTCTTCACTGAATCTGAAGGAAAGGGAGACAGATGCACACAACAGGGTACTCAAAGAGGAGAGGCCCTTTGCAATTAAACAGTAGGGAGCTTAGTGACTTACTAAAACTCCATGGCGTTTAAATGGAGGGAGGGATAGCTCAGTGGTTTGAGCACTGGCCTGCAAACCCCAGGGTTGTGAGTTCAATCCTTGAGGGGGCCATTTAGGGAACTGGGGTAAAAATCTGTCTGGGGCTGGGTCCTGCTTTGAGCAGCGCGTTGGACTAGATAACCTCCTGAGGTCCCTTCCAACCCTGATATTCTATGAAAAGACCTTAATGCCTTGCATTATAATTCAGAGACCCAGATGCTTCAGGTCTGTTGGCACTATTCACGAGAAGCAAAACTGGTAACAAGGTGATTCAGAACATCATATTTGCCAGTTACATCAGACCTTTAAGGAAAATGGGGATTTCACGGGTGCACATCAGCATAGCTGCTTGTGAACAAGTGATGCATGGTCATGGTATGACTGGGAGAAACAGGTATTAGAAGTTCCTGGCTCTGCCAATGATTTCTTGCATGGCCGTGGACAAGTTACTAATCCTCTCTCTCTCTCAATTTCCCCATATTTAAATGAAGATGTTATTTCCCCACCTCACAGGCTTGTTGTAAGGCTTAATTCACTGGTTTCTGAAATGGGATGATCCTTACACAGAAAGCTCTAGGGTTGTGCGAAGTATTATTACACACTCAGTAATAGTTACACTATATTTTATGACCCATCAGCTGTGCAGGTCCATCAAGGAAGTTTGGCGAAATCTATACGACTTCCAGCTACATTATAGTTATTCACTATTACAGGGTGTCCATTATAAAATGCAGGCTACAGGGCAAAGGAAGGGTTGAAAACAGGAACAGGAAAACCTCAAAAGATTTAGTGGTTCCTTTCAGCTGATCTTTCTCAGAAGCTCTTCTTTAGAAATCAGTCTAGAAATTTGGAATGAAGAGACTGTCCCTCCTGTCCTGCTGCTCATCTTGGAGCAGACTCAGCAAAATCAGGCTTGCCCTGCCAGGTTCAGTATGTGCTAAGTACCTGATGGTTGGTCCTGGACCCCCTAGGCCTTCACGCTGGATCCAGGGCACTCATTTCTCACATTACACAGCGCTCTGCCTGCTTCAACACAGCCACTCGTTCTTAAGGCTTTATACTGAAGAAAAAAAAAAATCACACCATCCTCCTCCACTCACCTTCCCAGCACTTCCCCAGTTCTCTCTCTCAGCTCCAGCCCTCTTTTAGCTGCCATGAGCCCTCCCCAGCTTGAACTTTTCTCCTAGCCAGGCAGTGCTATAGGAATAGGGTGTTAGAACATCTCACCTGAGATTTTCACCAGTCACACAATGTGGTCATGTCACGACTACAGGTGATATAAAAGTGATTTGTTTGTCCCATTTGGACATAGGTTTCCTCCCCCATTTCCATCAGCATGGCTGTACCCCACCATGTCAGAATGAAACTGCACATGGAAGGCACATGGATATGTGCTGATGAGCAAAGCTTCAGATGTGAGCTCTAAACTAGCAGGTGAGCAGGAGATTACATGCAAACGTGGGAGTCTGATGCACGAGAGACAGAACGTCCAAGCCACTTTAGAGTCAGGAGGAGGAGCTGAACTCTTTCCAAGAAAACAAACACACACAGTGCGGGTAGCTTGCTTACAACAAGCTGCAGATCTCTCTCTGAGCTAGGACACTTGCCCAAAGAACTTGCTAATGGGGAGGGACATGTAATAGTAGGTTGGGAAGGGCTCACAACAGTCCAGTGACTGCAGTCTCTTAAGAGCTATGGGAATGAGCTCAATGGAAACTCTGTAGTGAAGAGTTCTAGTCCTGTAGGGAATCCTAGATTTCTGCAGGAGGAGTCTGAGAAGACCCCTGCTTGCAGGTCACTGGATCACAGGACAGTAGACAAAAAGATGGCATAAGTGACATTTGTGAGACTCTGAAGGTACAAAGTGCATATTTCAGAGTGTTCTAATTGTGCAAATGGCCAGTAGCCATTCCTGCTACATGTGGTTTAAAGCAATAAAGGCTAGTTTGGAAGAAATAGGACATTGCATAAATCTTCAGCAGTGAGACAGAAGTGTTCAGGAAAGCTTCAGCTGTGTGTTCTGGCATTATACAGTACACAATCAGAGCATAGCCAGAAAGCCGTCTCTGAACAAAAACAGAACAAAAATAAAACTCCTTTCACTGAATATCATCTTATTTTGGCACGTGTATTTGTTTACTTCAAAGTTATTTGTAAAATGCATGGTGGAGTTTGGCCTCACAGAAGAGAAAACAAGCTGTCTGAACTTTAGGTCAGTTCTTCAGGGAAGTAATATTGTAAGTGATGAAAGCCTTGTCGGCTAATCTAAAGTTGTACAATTTTCTTGCTCTCAACTTGACATTAAAAATCCTGCAGGTGCAAGATTGCAAAGCTCAAGAAGTTAATGAGCACAGAGACCACTCACAATCCTCTGCTGGGTCTAATTGTTTTTTGAGAATGCACATTTTTACCAACCACTCGTCACTTCCATAAATCCAGGAGAGCTCTTCTCTCATGCTTGCAGTAGAAATGGCTTGGTTTTCTGTGCATACATTCCTCCCTTTTTCAAACAAAGCTGTTCTGTTTTGCACAGCCCTATTCCTTCTGGAGCACTGACTCCTCCACACACAGTCTGCCTCTCAGCTTTTACACCAGTCTAATTTCTGGCTATGTATTATCAGGAGTAACAGTAAAAAGTTCAAGCTGCCATGCATTTTATTTGCATTTTTACTAGACTCCAGAGATTTAAACATTAGATCTAGAAAACAGACCATTTTGCCAGCAGTTTAAACCAGAATTAAAACATGAAAAAGTTGATCATATTTATTCATTTTTCATCTACTTATATACTGGCAGTCAGGGTTATGACCAGGAACAGAAATAAACTACAACCTTCTAAGTGCCAGGGTATCTTAGGTCAGCATATTGTTTTAAGTTGTCTAACAGACAACCTGAATCTCAGACTGCAACAGCCATTCCTGAATATTGGAGAATCATTACGGTGAGCTGCTCTACCATGAAAAGAGCCAAACAAAACCCTCTGTTACACCCAGATCATCCCAGTGAACTCACTGGGGTTACATCATGCTTTTATATGAGGGGGTCATGCAGATCTATGTTTCAACAAAGAGTGGTCTTAAAAGCAAAGACATCAGTGACTGCTTCAGAAGAGATGGCCTCTGGTGTTACTTGCTGGAGATGCAATAAACTCTGTGTTTGTACCACCGAAGGAAAGCTGGTTGACAGAAATGACCATTACAAAGCCAACATTAACTTGGAGCAGTACTTGCTCATTAGGGCAGCGCTGAGTTGGCCAGTGGCTGGTGCAGCAATCCAGCTTACTATCAAACCTGTGAAATCCCAGAGTCCAGGCAGAGGTTGATTAGAGGAAGAAACACCAGACGTTTGATTTAATATTAAACAAAACAATGAAAAGGCAAGGCACGGTTTTGGGGGAGAGAAAACTTCTAGAGCTTCTTTTTTGCTCCCCAGTTGTTAATGAGCCATGGAGGTGCCAGCCAGGGACACTTGGCTCTCACAGAAGATAGGACGACAGGAATGCACTTGCAGGAGCGCATGGGAGAGAGCTGCTAAGACTTTCACTCTAATACAACAGCTTCGTATTATTACTACTGCCCTGCTATACACGGATATTTAAACTATAAATAAAATGCTCTGAAATAAGAGGACTGCATGACTGAATGGGCCCCCAGCTGTGCACCACACACAACATTCTTCCTTCCTCCCAAATGGCCTGGTAAAGTTACATTTCCACTTTTTTGCTAACATCAATTAGTGATACTTTAAATGCTGAATCAGTACCTGAGGTTAAAGGAACCATTCCACTGTCAAAACACATCTATTATTTTAACCCCCTGGATAAATACACAGATCTTCTCTAAAGCATCCCTGAGGCTGGCAGGCTAGAAATTGCCAGTGTCGGAAGGGTTAAGAAGACTCCTTTATTATCTCTTTCATTTCGGGTCTGCCTCATATTTTACACACATGTCAACTTTTGGGGCCTTGAGAGGGAGAGCTTGAGCATAAGCAAACCTGCGCACAGGAGTAAGTGCTTGGCTCTCGCAGAGAGACTCCTCATTGAAGCTGTACTCATTGCACTGTGAATGTCTCTATTAGATCACGGATTATTTATAAAATGACACTCGAGATTTACCATCCTATAATTACCATGGCACAACAACCAGCTCCAGCAAGGGCAGAGCCAGAGGAGGTCAAATATTAACAGGGAGGCTGGGCAGCCAGTTAAGTAAATCCTGCAAATGTTCTGTCACAAGGCTGTCAGTCTCTCTGCTATCCAAACAAGAATCCGTCTGGGACTTGGACTACAGAAGAAAGAAAACTGACCATGATGATGAATTAAGGCAGGTCATCACTTGGAGCATCAGATAGTGCTGTTTCCTCCGCAGTGTCAGCTAAGTTGCAACATCATTAAATTTATGTAATCAAAAACAATGAAATAGCAATTAATAACGTAATATTGTGGAAACAAGGTCACTAGCTGTGTGATCAAGTTCTTCATTCTGCTTCTAACTGGGAAGCTTTGCGAACAAGCTTTTGTCATTTTGTATCTTGTGGTTATTTACAATATTTATATAGTATTTCTTTGAGCCTGAGTAATTGCTCACATAAAGGGGCTCTCCTCTCAATCCTAGGGTGAAGAAAGGAAGAATTTCTATGGGAAAACTGGCCTTGACACTAGGTTATCACACTCTGCTTTTCTTCAGAATGCTGGGAAAACTGTCTTGTCCGAGAGAGATCTTCAGTAGTTAAAAGGAACGACACTGGCGAAGCTAGAACTAGAGGGTACAGCTGCTCAGTCTTGGGCCATATATTCTTTTTTGTGCTACGTGCAGGGATTACTCCTAATTTGTGCCCCTCTTCCTCACCCTCACCGCACAGGTTCTGCACGTGCTACAGTGCGTCTGGCAAGGCCCCAGGAGCAAGCTTTTGTTGGTTGGTTGGGTTAAAACATCTAAAAATGGATCATTTTACCCCAAATTTTTGTTTAACGTTCACTGCTCTTTAATTTCATTGGGTTTTAATATCAACCCTGAGGAAACAATTAATAAAAAGCAATCTATTTGAAATAATGCACTGAAGCATTTTAGAGAGTTTCAGAAGAATGCTTAAGAAATCTGCCATATTCCAGTCGGGGGCAAACTTCTGTGAACTATATACGCTCAGACGGATGTGAAGAAAATGAAACCAGCCATTTCAATGACAAAAGTAAACTGAAGTCATGGGATCTCTCACTCTGATAAATCTCACAGGACCTGCCCTTTCTCCTGTCTCGGGTTTCAAAAGGATATTTCAAATTGAGAATTATTTAAGGCCTTGTCTACACAGTTTGAGCACTGAGGTAAGTAAATTAGCACAGGAGTTCTGTGTAGACTAGCTCTAGATGAGTCATCTTACAGGGAGACAAGTTTAAACCCTACCCTTATGTTTTATACAAATAAAAATAGGAGGCTTGCGAGAGGTATAAATCCTCATTTAAATAGAATTGTATTTTTTTAAATGAAGAGATTTTTGAACATATCCCTGCATACAGGGAAATCCAAACATAACAACCATGTGGCAAGAGCATGGGCATGATTTTCAAAAGTGATGGCAAAGTTGATTGAAATTTTGAGTTTTGAGGAAAAACTATGAAAAATGTCTAGTCTAGTGACTTGTGATTTCGGGTGCCTAATGTGAAATACTTTGGGCACTCAAAACTGAAAGTGAAATGGACTAGTTTAATTTCACAGTCCCAAAGTGAAATGAAGTGTAAACAAACAGCATAAGTGGTGCTGGTAGGTTGTAAGATCCAAAGAGCATCACGTGTGCTAGGAATGCAGATGAGGCATATTTCACATATCTGGGGTCTGCTTTTCCGAAGCGCTGAGTCTCCATATCTCCAGTGGAAATCAATGAGAACTGTGGGGGCTCAGCACCTCTGAAACCCAAGCCTATGTTATGAATCTCAAAAGGGCCCTTTAACACAAGATCTATATCCCCATTCATAATTCTTCACACCAACTAAGGTTTTGTGGGATTTCACTGTTGCAATGTAACTGACTTTCGATTTCAAGCTCCCATTTATGCCGGTCACCCTTGAGATTAGAGCTGAAATGACATCCCTCAGCAAGCCAGTCTGAATGGAGCACATTGAGAGGCCAACCAGTACACAAGGGTTTCCAGAGGGAGTCTATTTCTATTACAGTTTTGAGTAATCTCCCACCTCCCCAAACAGACTTTAGAAGGTTTCAAATATCTAAATAGCTTTCACGGGCTGGAGGGGCCTAAGGACAGCAGAGGGGCTAGCGCTGCAGGCAGAACAAAGGGATGCACCTTACTCCTTGGGAATGGCAGGCATCACTCCCTAGGCAACCCTTTGGCAGCTGATTGACAAGATCCAGAGGGTGTTCCACACAACCAACCCCACACAGGGATTTTGAGATGGGTAGAAAGGGAAGATACCCCCCCTTCTGCCCACATGCTCCCCACCAAAAATGTTTCATCTTCTCTTGAACAATGATCCCTACACGTACATATAAAAGATTTCAGAGTGATTTACAAGGGTGGGGACTATAATCTCTTCATACCAAGAGGGAAAGTGAGATGCCAGCTGAGAGACTTGTCCATGGATGAACAGTCAGTGGCAGAGCCAGGAACAGACCTCGTCCCCCCATTACCAGATACTGCTACAGCCCCAGAAGATTTAACCCACCACCTCACCTGTGCAGCTCATCGTCAGAGGGAGAGTACTTGGAGGTTACATCAGCAAGGTCACCAAAGATCTGTTTACTGTAAACGGTTAGTGAGGACAGCAGAATCAGCTCCTGCCACGTGGAACTTAGCAGGCAAGTATAGTCCTTGATTGAGAGTTCACAGAAGAATGGCAGCTTCTTTATCCAAGCAATCTGCCTGAAAAGCAACTCATCTGCCAGACGACACAGCAACGCAAACAGCTCTGCCTGAGTCACTTTATACCTGCAGGCACAGTTAATAGGAAAACATAAAAACGGATTAAAAACATTGGAACACAAGGCAACAGAATAACCAGATAAAATTTGTATGTGTCTTGATTCCTGGTGACCACAGTGTCACCCAGTGGTGAGAACAAAGACTGACTGCTGGCTTTTCTGCTCCTGAGCCCGCAGACAGCAGGCGATGAAAGGTACCATCCCTGCACCTGTCTCTGTCCCCGGAGACGAATGCCATCCCTGAAGATGCTGACTGAACCTAACTAGCAATCTTCTCATTCTACCAGCAGCTCTGCTCTCAGGAAGCCTCCTGCAGTCCGGGACACCAGACAGCTTAACAGGTTGCTGCTGCTTCCCAGTTACAAGGAAAGCGGATGTATTATGCAAAAACCAGAAAAGTGATTTCACTTGTGAAATAGATCCTTCAGCCGTCAGACATTAGCATCACAGTCTCAGCTGTAGCCCTTGGGTGACATTCTTTGGCTGCTGGCTTCAGAATCAGGCATAGTTTATTTAATTACCTATACACATGCAAAATTAACAGATCTGTAAATACAATGTTATGAATTTAAATACTCAAAAGGTATTCCCCCAATAACACGAATTTACACAGGTTCCACATGCTGTGCATGTGCAGAGACAGTACACACAGTATCGGCATTACAATGGAGTGGCTCAGGGCAGCCTCACTCCACCAAATCATGTGCACTTACCCATCTTCAATAAGCATTGGAGTGCCAAGTGGTTCCAGGTCCTCAGCTGACACTAGCTGATTGATGAGACTATGTGACTGGGGATCTAGGCTTCGGGTCTGTGGGGGCATCAGAGCTGAGTGAGCAGAGTAGTTAAAAAGGTGCGGTAGGTACTGATAGTGCGTGGACACTGGAGTCCCAATATATTGATCCCTGAGTGCAGTGAATCCATTCAGCTCCACAGACCTACTGAAAAGGGAAGATCTATTTAATGGACTGGACAAACTCCATCTAATTCATTACAATCTTTCATCCAGCTCAGGGACAGATGGAAATAAGAATGCTTCATAGAAAAGAAAAGGGATGAAAAAATCTCTTCTGGTTAAATTCTGTGGTGAAAGCAATCACGAGCATGCAGACCAGCTGCTCCATACTTGCATCATGTCCAGCCTGACCTCCAGGCTAATTCCATTGAATGTGACTTTCTAGAAACGCTGCTGCTTAGAAAGCATTCTTAGACTAAATCACATAGCCAAGGTTTATGCTAAGCATTTCCATCTCTACCTACTGAGAGGCCCAGAATTTAGGTTTGTGAATAAAAAGGTTTACAAAACCTATGAATAAAAATATTTTCATTTACATTTTTAAAACAACTGATAATAGAAGTGTGTGTATGCATTGGGGGGGGAGGGGGAATTGGTTTGACATTTAAACATTCTTTCCAGTGTTTGCAACCCAAGTACTGAAACACTGTGCTAGGGGACACAAACCTAAGAGTAACACAAACTATAAAGTAATTAGAAAATCAAATATGCTGATTAGCTCATTTTCAACATACAAATAAAATAAAATGGAAGAAAGTGAGCAGACACCATTACTAGGGAAAGGTAAATTATGTGTATAAAATGTTCAGATTTTCATAATCTGAAGTGGTATTAAAACAGATTAAGATATCTGCTTTAAAGGTAAGACCTTTAACCAAACATTCCTTTGCCACTCTTTCATGAGAATTTTATCTCCAATCACACTGGATTGATCTAACACAGTGTATATGTCTCTAGCTAAAATATGTTCACGAAGAGGTCAGCATTTGCAAGATGTGTTTGAGTTACACACGCAAAATGCTTATTTTCACTTTTGGCCCAAAATGTAGCCCTCAGGGAAATAAAGGCAGTTACATTCATCTGAAACTCTTTCAATGGAAACTCCCACCTTGAAGACGGAGTAGAAACAGGTGATGGCTGGTTGCTCTCAGAAACGCCATTCCCAGGAGAACTATGGTCACTGTCTCCATTGTTACTCCAAGAGATGTTTGCCTCCCCCTCAAATTCTTGTCCAGACATAATTCTTTCAATCTCCTCCTCTGATATCTTTTGGGTAAAAATTATTACATTTAGTGATAAAATTATTCCAGCCAAGTACATAACTAAGCAAGACTGAGTTGCACATACCACTGGAGCTACATGTACTGCTACTTTAGCATGGAAAAATTACTAAAACCTAGAATTTTTTGAGAGGGGTCTTTTATATGGATGGAACATTCAAATATACTTCCATGCTTTTTTTATTGTTTTTCTACTT
The DNA here is from genome assembly GCF_013100865.1 of Trachemys scripta elegans. Lineage (NCBI taxonomy): Eukaryota > Metazoa > Chordata > Testudines > Emydidae > Trachemys > Trachemys scripta. Next base: position 23,898,863 of record NC_048314.1, read on the forward strand.
TTTACTAATGAGAGATTTGCTTTTTAAATAAGGATTACAGAATTATCTGACTGCCCACAGTCATAACAGTACAAGCCAAGTGAAGTCAATGTGGTTCTACTTAGGGGAGGAAGATGGTATAAATGAGGCCAGAATGAGAGCTTAAGGCAGAAAGAGAAAGAAAAAGCTACTGACCTTATAGTAACTGGAGTTCTTTGAGATGTGTGGTCCCTATCTGTATTCCACGGAGTATGCATGTGCTCCACGTGCCAGGAACTGGAGAATTTAGAAAGCAGCATCCATTGGTTCATACATGTGCCCCGGCTCACCTCATGCCTCTGACAGAGGAGATAAAGTGCAGGGTAGACCAACCACCTCTCCAGACCAACCACCTTTTTCTTCTCCACTGCAAATCAGAGACGATCCAAAGCAGAGGGGAAGGAGGGCAGGTAGTGGAATAGAGATAGGGACCACACATCTCGAAGAAGCTCCAGTTACTGTAAGGTCAGTAACTCTCTTTTCTTCAAGTGCTGGTCCCTATGTGCATTCCATTGTGGGTGATTGACAAGCAGTACTCAAATAGGAGAAGAGTGCTAGGTCATAGATGGCAGAGCCAAATGAAGGACTGCTGTTCCAAAAGATGCAATCAGCAAAGGAGTTCTGCACCAAGAGACAATGTCAAGCAAATGTGTGGACTGAGCTCCATGAAGCTGCTTTCCAAATATTAAATAGAGGCACCTCTTGAAGTGACACCATAGATGTGGCTTGTGCTCTTACCCCATGAGGGGAAGATTAAACACCTGATAGAGCAAAATACAGCCAGAGATCCATTTTGAGATTCTTTGAGAGGATACAGCCTGACCCCTGATCCTTTCTGCTATGGGATTTCTTGATTGTTTCCCTGCTCTGCATGTAAAAAGCTAAGGCTCGCTGAATGTGAAGGGAATGCTGTCTTTCTTCTGAGGATGCGTGAGATTTTAAGACTACCACACGTAAGTAGATACACTGGTTCAGGTGAAATGCAGAGACTACTCTGGGAATGAATTTAGGGTGTAGACATAATGAAACTCTGTTCTTATGAAATACAGAATAAGGAGGACCTGCCATCAATACCCCAAGCTCATCAACCCTCCTGGCTGAGGTGATCGCTATGAGGAATGCCACCTTCATGAATAGGACAGACACGGGGCAAGAAGCTAATAGTTCGAAAAGAGGCTTAGTTTAGAGAACAAGGTTCAAGCCCATTTTGAGCAGTAGGCCTTTTTTTCTTAAATAGACAGAAAGGTTCTGATTGACTAGCAGATTCTGGAAAGGCCTAGAGGGTGTGCAAAGATCAAGTAGCCCCGTGAAGGCGGATGGTATACACGGATTGCTGACAAGCAGACCCATAACGAATTGACAGGCAAACCTGCTGTCTTCAAGGAAAAAATATAGTCCAGAATGAATGGAATATCTGTGGCTTCTGGAGAAATAGGCCTGATGCGCCCAGATAAACGCTTCCCCTTGACTAGGTAACATTTTCTAGTGGAATCCTTTCCTTCTAGTGGAAAAGACATTCTGCACAGCTTCAGAACATGATTGCTCTAAGGACGATGCCCAGACAAAAACGAGGCTCTGAGATGAAGCAGCCATTGGCTGGAATGCCTGATATCGCCGTGCCCCTGAGTCAGGAGACTAGAAAGTGTAGGAATGTGATCGGTGCCCAAAATGACATGGGTAGGAACCAAAACCATCTGAGCCAGTTGAGGGCAATGAGATTAACTCATGCCCTTTCATGCCAAACCTTGTGCAAAACTCGAGGCAAAGGAGTGGTGGTGGAGGGAAGGCATGGTTCAGATCATCTGACTAAGGAAGGAGTAGAGTGTTGCCCTGTGAGTAGCAACCCAGGGCTCCGCTAGAACAGTATATGTTGCACTTTAGTTTGTTGGGGAGGAACAGGTCCCTGGTGGGATCCCCTTTAGAGCCAAAAAGATTGTTTACCACAGAGCCATGAAGCTCCCACTTGTGACCAACTGCAAGTTGTCGCTGAGAGAGTCCACTAGCACATTCTGGTTTCCTGGAAGGTAGACACTGACAGGGTAATCTGATTGTCAATGCACCAGTTCCACAGAGTGACCACTTCTGCACATGGCAGGGGGGAGGGAGCAGGTGAAGCTTGCTCCTTTTTGTTGATGTAAAAGCCGGTTGTGATGTTGTCTGACACTGAGCGCATGGTGACCTTGAACAAATGGGGGAAAGGTTTTGCAAGCCCTTCGAACTGCTTGTAGCTCTAGAACATTGATGTGCATCCGGACTCTCGAGCTGTCCAGATGCCTTGTTCTGTATGGTGTCCACGTGGACTCTCCAACCCAACAGGGATGCATTGATGATGACTGTCCTGTCTGGTGCAGAGGCTACTGCTGATTGAAGAACGGTCCTGGCAACCATTTTGCTTTCCTCTAGGAGAGCCTGGAAATGAGCTCTGTCAATGGAGTCTGAGTTTTGACTAGTTCAGGAAGTCATACTTAGCCAACAGTGCTTGGGAGCTGGCTATTCTGAACTGGAAGCTAGGAGAAGAAAATACTTTCCCCTTCCCAATAAGCTGAGATGCTTGCCCTGTTTATCAATCAGGGTAGATTGAGGGTGTTACTGCCTAGAACTCTCTACAGCCATTTGGACCCCCCAAAATTAGGAGTAGAATGAAAGAACAGAAATTCCATCACCTTGGCTGGGACAGAGTACCATTTCTCTGCCCTCTTGGGCATGGAGGTGCAGGACACTGGGGTTTGCCAGACCCCCCCTAGCTAGCTCCAGGATAGTTTTATTAACGAGGAGCACTATTCTACTGGAGCCAGAGGACTGAAGGGTGCTTGTGTTGAGGCTCCTGAACCTCCTCAAGAGGAATCTGCAGCTCCCGTGCAATTTTACAAAGGAGTTTCTGGAAATGCTTAGAGTCATTGGAGGAGGCTGGAGACATTGAAGTCACTACCTCATTTGGCGATGAAGACGGCAATCTCATCTGATCTTGTAGAACTGCTGGATCCAGTGGGTACTTCTCTTCCTCAGTAGAATCTGGGGGCAGCTCCAGATGTCCCCTAAAAGGGGAGGGAAGGGGTGACTCTCCAGGAAACCAGACTGACTCTGTGAGATGGTACTGGTCCCATGGCCCCCAGCATGGCCAAAAGGATGGGTCAAATGGGGGTTGTGGTTGTCCCTAATGCATCAATGGCATGATGAGGCAGAGGTTGGTCCCAAGCTGTTCCAGGAAGGTGTTTTGGAGGAGGACGACAATGATTCATCTCCCCATGAGGAAAAAATGACTAATTCCAACACATTTGCCATTGGAAGGAAATCACAGCCCAAAGATGGACAGGGATACAAACTCCTTCAAAAGGCCGGCTCCCCTGGTGGAGTCATAACCTCTCTCTTAAGAGAGGGAACCAAAGGAGTGGGAGATTCAGGGTCTGGGAGAGCGAAGATGTCGTCAGAAGCAGCATAGGTCTCGTCTCTTACCAAGGAGAGAAGAGTCCTGTTTGCCTGAACCACCAGAGCCACAGTAGAGACAGCATGCCAAAGCCATTAAAGTCAGATGGAACCCTGTATGACCAATGCTCTCGGTCTTCATTGGTGCCGGGGGAAACTCAGGGCTTGTGCTCGGGAAATACTGGTACACCTGATCATGATGTGATGTCAATGAAGCTCTAGACTTGTGGGCTGCCTTATCATGCCTCAGACTTAGTATGTACTACGTTCTCTTGGGCTGAGTTAGTGCTCAGTTTAGGGAGGGCCACATACGACTTCTTTGAAGTGGATTTGGAGGAAGACTTAGCCTCCTGCTTATGAGAATGCACCCTGCTCTCCCAACAAGACCCCACTGAGGGATCTGTGGGGGTAGACTCCTTTGCTCCTGATTTAGACCTCATGGACGTAGGCATGCTGCTTGCTGAGTCAAGCCAATATACGGGGAGAGGGAGGAGTCCCCCAGCCACAGTCTGATAGTGGCCTCATGGGCTTTCCATTAGGTGCTTCCTAAGGGGAAGTTCCACCCTTTCAGGATATGGCTGGAGAACAAACAACAGATACTGCACCCTTGCTGCAATGTGGGCTTCCACGAGGCAGTACAAGCAGCATTGTTGGTCATCACTGACAGAGGAGGATCACAGGCAGGAAGCAGAAATTTTGAAGCCCATAGTCCTGGGCACAGTCCAGTACCCAAAGAAGGTCTGGGGAAGGGGTGGTGCTCCCCAGGTCAGAGAGACTGGCTAACTATAAAACACTAAAATGGAGAGATAAAAACTTCAAAACCCTCGAATACTAAAACTATTTAGAGATATCTAAATATACTTTCACAGCTAAAGAAAAAAGCTGAAGCATCAGAAACAGGAGATTCCAGCCCGGATCAGGCCGTGGTGAGAAGGAACCGGAGAGGCAGTCAATCTGCCCTACCTTTATCTCCTCAGTTGGAGGCGCAAGGTAATCCAGGGTGCATGTGCGGAACAATGGACACTGCTTTCAAAATTCTTCAGCTTCAGGCATACCCACTGCATACACACAGTGAAATGCTCATCGGACTAGCACTTGAAGAGCAATTACTAGACCTGGACCGTTTTGCTCCCTTACAGCCCACAGCATTTCCCTACAGACACATGCAGTTAAATCAGAGAGGTGATGGGCTCAGGCAGTGAAATTTGGAATTAATGTTCCAGATGCAGCAGAAGCAGCAGCTGGGCTGGGATCAGTATTATTCAGATATTTCTCTCTCCTTTTTTTCGTATGCAGCCCGTATTTCCTTTCCTTCACGTCCACTCCAGGTTTGTGCTGAAGGGAGTAGAGATTTTCATAGATGCACAGCCATGGACAATGTCATGTCAGGCTCTATCTGTTTTATTAAAATAAATAGTATTTTTAAGATTGCCCTTTTCCAGCCTGCAGCAAGAAAAGCTATCATTCCTCACTTGGTCAGCAGAAGCTATTGTGCCAAATTACCTAGCATTTTATAAGACATCTCCAGACATGCTGCCCCATCAATCAAGACGACATTTATTGGGTGCCCCACTTGCAACAACTTAAGAAATTGTGGTATGGACACTGCAAGATTTACTGGGAGCTTTGCAGGGATTGAAGTGTTTGTCCTGACTTACAAAGGACAGAAGGTTTCCTATAGTCTGATGAAGTAGTTTAGAGATTACATGAATAAAATGACAGCCAGCTGATAACCTATAACCCACTGGGGCTGTGTCTTGGCTCTCTACGGCCAGGCAAGATCTGGGCTTTCTTGACAAATCTGCTACCTAAATGGAATGCATCCTTAATGACACGGGGCTGGCTGGAAGATTGTCCCCAAATTAATTCAGGCCTAAATCTTGGGCCTTGTTGCTGCCATGGCATAGAGCCTTGAGATACTAAGTAACCTCCCTGGGTTCTGCAGTGCAGAAGCCAACACGGATCCGAAAGAGAAATATCCAGCACATTCAAGGCAGTCCTAAACGCCTACACAGCCACCCAACTCCACCCCCTCCTGGGGTGCGTTGTTCATGACTCTGCCTCATGCGGCAGTTAGGAGCAGCGGAAATGATGTCCAGAGAAGCTCTGAGCACATGCAGCCTCCCTGCAGGATAGCGACATTTTCCCCCCCTTCGAAGACAGTGACTGGTTCACCTTCCCCATTTACAGAAGTAGCATGATGGTGTCTGTGTACAAATGTGCTCTGGTGTCACGTGATTAAAGGCTAATAAACAGTACAGAAGCTGAATAGCACTGCATTAGGGAAAGTGAAAATACGCTTACCTGAACAGGTCCAATACTTTTGTTCCTGCCTCCTGGCATGCCATCTTCTCTGATTGCTGAAAGGAAAGAGCAAAACGCTGGTTAGGAACACCACTATTCTTTCACTTTCTGGAGTACTATTACACAGAGAACACCTGGCCTGCGGGAAATTGCCTGCTGTCTACAGAGACACTGAATCGGAGTTTTATTTTGTTAAATAAGGCAGCTTATGTATATTTCCCCCAGGGGGAAGGGAGAGGCCGTGTAGTATGCACTGAGATTCCCACTTGCAATGGGAATCATCAAAATACTTACTTGGCTGATGGGGCAATCAGAGATTTAAGTAATATTTATATAGACATTGCAGAGCCTTGCGTGAAAGGTGACGTAGAAATGCAAAGTACCAGATCATCACCAACTGCCTGAAAACTCAAGAGATGATAAAGGGAAAGCACAAGCACCCCACTGTACCACTAACGAGAACTGTGCACAAAACCAATAGCAAACACCTCTTTGGATTAAACCAGGAGCCTGTCAGAGTGTTAACTGATTCCCTCTAGTGATGAGGCTGCAGACAGCACAAAAGAAAAGACGCTATTGCACAGGGTAAGGTCTCCTCGAGACACCATAGAGCATGGAAAGGATACACTTTACATACAAGTTACCTGTATGTGAAGCAGTGACTTGAAATCCTGGCTGTTTGACTAGTTAAGCAGTTTTGTTCCGAAAGGAGGAAGCCCTTTGGAAGGCTTCTAAATAGTGAGGTGGCATTTCTTAAAGGCTCAAACCATTTATAGAAAGTCTCAACTGTATTCAATTTAGAGCTAGTTCCACCTCTATTTGGCGTTTTCTCTATTCTCCCACAACCCCACTTTCTTCTATTACCAGGGAAATCTTGCACGGGAAAAAGACCATTGTGCCCAAGGATTTCAACTGCTCCTGCTGCTTATTCTTCCAGATGAAACCCCTCTTAACTTTGTGAAATTGTGATCCAATAACCCCTTAATGCTGGCAAGGAGGTTCCAGGAATGCCCTGATTCTGGTAGGTACATTCTGGTTTACCACAGAATGTCACGTGGGGTCTTTAGTGAAAGCCTGGGACATGCTGGTCATTAGTATCACACTGAAATGTACGTACTGACATAGTATGGAGTTACATATATAGACAGAAAAGAGGCTCCTAGAGCCCATACAAAGGTCTGAGTCTCCAGCAGAGGCGAAAAACAGACAAGAGGTGTTTATTCACCTGTCGCTCTGTTAGCATGCGAATTAAGCACTGCAAGCTAACACTCATTTACCTACAAAGTCAATGGAGAGATGTGAAATCAACAGGGAAGCAGCGCACAGGGAAAAAGCCAGGGGTGGTTATCCTGTCTCTGAGGACAGACAGTGAACATTGGGGAATACAAGTAGAAGACAAAAAGGGGCATCCCCATATCCTGCATGTAGGAAGCAAATGGAGAGTGTGTTTACATTCTTGAAAATGAAATCTCAGCCAGTCTTGATTGAAACACTACGAGGCACTTTGGGGGTGAGAAACGTTTTTAGCTAGGAGGTTAGACTGTTAGTTAACTTTAATCTCTAGAAAGCATGCTATGATTTTGTTTTATATGTAACCACCATTTGTTTCCACTATTCATACTTACTATCACTTGAATCTTGACTTTTTGATAATAAACATTCTTGTTTTCACTATAAACACATCTCAGTGCTGAGATCAAGGTGCTTATCCTGAGTCAACTCATACAAGCTGGTGCGTACACCATGGGCATAGTTTGGGGAGATGGGAGGGGCATTGTCCCCCAAACTGCAAGCTTCAAGCAGGCGTGACATTTACCCACACATGAGCAGCCCTGTTGGCCTGACTGGTGCTGCCCCCCCAAATACAGAAGTCAAACTACACCTATGGTGCACTGTACACTGTTCTTTGGGGCAGCAGATCTGGAATTTCTGTGAGTGTTCAGTGGATAAGTCGCTGACCATTACAGGGAAATGCTTCAAAGGGACTCAAGGACTGGGGTGCACATATTGTAAGGCAAAGTAAGAGCTGGCATAGCCCAGAGGAGTGTGCTTGAGTGACTAACAGGTGGCTCTGTAAAGGAGCGGACAGCCAGTTAAGCATAAGCAAGATTCCCTCAGGCTGGAGGGAGGGGGGGTAAACAAGATGACTCTTAGTCCTGAGTATCCTGAGAATCGTCACATAGGTCACAATCCCTTTCCTGGCCACCCACCGTAGACACAGGTGGATGTGGAAGACAACTCATCCCAGCTACAAAGCAGCCTCTTGCTGCTGTGGGGTGCCCTCACTCTCCCTCTGCAGGGGCTGATGAATGACTCACGCAGCCGTGCACACTAAGGGGGCAGGAGTAAAAAAAGAAAAAAAAAAAAAAAAAAGGACAAACTTCAGCCCCAGTACGAATAATCCCAGTGAAGCCTAGTGATGAGTCACTGTTTCAACAGAAGTTCTCCAACATTTTCATTCTTCAGAGCACTTTGTAGGTGCGATGCCTTCAAGGTACGTCTACCTTGCAGCTCAGAGCGCGCCTCGCAGCCAGGGCCGAGAGACTCTCACTTGCGGGGCTTGAGCGAGCGACCTAAGAACAAGAGTGCGGAAGTTGAAGCTCGGGATCCAGCTTGAGCTGTCAAGCCTACCTGACTCCCAAGGCTGGACAGGCCAACCTGCAGCCTGAACCACAAGGCAAGGGAGAAGCCACCACAGCCAAAGCTGTGCAGAGAAAACGGCATCACCTCTGGTCTGGCAGTCTGCGGACTGGCATGCAGGTAAGGAGGCAGCAGCAGCATTCTTCATTAGCCTCAGGAGAGAGAAGATTCCATCCACAGCCCCATAAAACCAGGCAGAGTTAATGAAATACAGGGTGCCTGAAGGATGCCTGGGAGCTAGCATCACACACATGGGGTCTGTGTTTTGCAGCATGCTGTGTCACTCCAGCACTGCCCACCTTCCTGCTGAACTGGTTTGACAAGCTGCCAGCCACCCTTCAAAATAGGTATGTGGAACCAGAAGAGCAACTACCTCCTACAACCTCCTCTACTCTTGAGCCTACTCTGTCTACCTGCAGTTGAATTGTAATGCTTACCCTGAACACTCGGTCACTAAACTGGATTTTCTCTTCCTTTTGTTTGCTTATCTGGTTTTCATAGCAAAGGTGTAATCCAGATGAGGGCTCTAGCTGATGCCACCACCCTACTTGGTATTCCTTTAGGACACTGGTGATTTTTTCTCCAGCACTTGAAGTTTGGGTATAACACCATTATATATATTTTTTTCTGCCAGGCCAGCACTGTGTGGTCACCATGTTCAGAGAAGATGCCCAGGAGTCTGTTGTACTTTAAGCAGAGAAAATCTTAAACTGAGTTCTTCATTCAAATTTTGTCTGCTTCATCTTGTACGCACTCTGTGGTCTTGTTCAGCCTTCTTTTACAGTTTTTAAGAAGCACTAAAATTCAAACATTAAGTCATCTCTACGATTACAGGACTACTCCCAGGCTGCAGATCTGGAAATGGGTATCCATGCTTGTATCAGCCCACAGCAAGAGAATTGTGGAGCTGTGCACACTGACAGAGTGCTGCAGACATTTCTGCTGGTGCAGAACCCGACTGCCAGATTTACACGATCTGAACATATTTCATTCGTTTTCAAACCTTTGCATTTGTTCTTGGTTTAAACAAGAGACATTTTAACTTAGAAGAGCTGCTAAATCAAGCCCTTGTGATACTTTGTACTTACCAATACTACTTTATTCAGAGATCTGCAGAGATGCTGCACATCTGGTAGCAGCAGTCCTTTTTGCTGGTCGGCACCCCGATATTGGACTTCCCCTTTCCTTGCGCAATAGTAATTACAAGGTGCTTTGCCTGCCTCAAGGTGTTTTTTTTTTTTAATCATGGTTGGAAACGTCATTTATTTAGTATGTTTTTAAGTGGGATTTTTAACAGAGATTGCTGTTACTCCGGGTGAAGTGCTCCCAGTTCTGTAACTAGCCTATGCCTGTAGAAGTGATGTTTGGTGATGGTTCACATGTTGGGAACTGTTCTGTTAACCTGTGTAACATTTCTTTCATGACTTACATGCTAGAAAATACACGGTGCTAAAGCAGGCTGCTCTCCAAGCATTCCTGCACTCCCTGCCTTGGTTACAAGGCACTGTCAAAGGCTCTTGAGGAGAGAAATGACAAGTTGCAAGCTGAACACATAAGAACGGCCGTACTGGGTCAGACCAAAGGTCCATCCAGCCCAGTATCCTGTCTACCGACAGTGGCCAATGCCAGGTGCCCCAGAAGGAGCAAACTTAACAGGTAATGATCAAGTGAATGCCGAGGGGCCTGCCGACCCTACAAAAATATACAGTTAAACATGGTTGTGAAATATATTTGTGGTCCAATCATACTATAACTTCTTTTCTGGCCAGTGAGGACAGAAAACCCCCACAATGGAATGATGCTTTAACCTGGGTTTCTACAGGGGTAAAAGGATGAGCAACTTTCCTGTCCACCCAACAGCCATATTATAACACAGCTGAGCTGCAGTTAGCTATGAACATGGTGATTTGATAAGTTACACAGGCCTGGTTTGAAATACCCTCCCCCCACCCCCCAAGTTTAATTAATTTATTTTTTTGAACACACAACTGAAAAGCCATCCAGCCTGGAGTGTCGTAAACAGCTATAAATAATGTTGTTACCAGTCACCCTCTTTTTACCATTCTAAGAGAACATCTGGTTTTCATCTGCAGAAAAAGCCCTGACTATTTGACTTTGCTCTTCAATGAGATTAATTAATGGAGTTTCCCAGGAGAAGGAAGGAAAGAAAGGAAAACTAGTCTGTATTTCAATGTGGTATGCCTGAGCAGTGGCCAGGAGATGTCGCTGTTTCCTTCTGAATGAACAGCAGCTAAAGCCTTCAAATATTGAGACTTACCATTTAGAATAAAACCCTGAAGGACATCGATCAGTACCTTTGTGCAGATCACAAATGAAGGCAACTACGCCCACATAATGCCACAACAGGAAAACCTTCTGTCTGTATAAATAACAACTCTGCCCATAATCTAATGAGTGGAAAAAGTATCTAAATAGAAGGGCCTATTACAAGGATGACAGTTATAAGGCCAGGCAGGGGAGGTGGGGGTGGAAATGAGAAAATCCAATAATTAAACTGGAGAAAGGGGAAAAAAATCATCAAGGGAATAGAATAAGTACATGCAACAAACACAAAAAGCCACATGGGCCATGATCAAAGTGCTTCAAATTCTAACTCTCTCGGAAGACCTTTCTACAGGTCATACTTTGTAAAGATTGTTTTTAGATGCTTTCTGAACCAGAAAAAACACACATGAATTCTTGTAATAAAAATATTTTCAACTATAGAATCCTTGGAACATAAATGATAAGTTTACATTAGATAATTTATAACATAGGCAAACGCTCCCAGTCTTTGTAACCTCCAGTGCATAATATGGGACACTCAACAGCCCAGTCACACCTTGGGTGTCTCCCTATATACAAAGGCAGATAAAAGGATTCCTGGAATTTACTGGAACCCACTGAAAACTGGGACTCCATCGCCTATTGCAGGGCCGAGACTTGGAATGAAGTGAGTCCAGGGAAAGGGGAGCTAAGAGGAAAGAGGCCTGCATCACTTCACAGTAATCCCCCATCGGCCGCTCAAGGAGCAATGGAGGTTTAAACTTTTGAGGGTTGATATTTAAACAGAAGATTACTGTATAGTTTTGATGATGTCTTTGACAACTGTTAGGGGAAGGTGGTGCATTTCTGGTGTGGCAAGGGCCTCTCACTGATAGACTCAGCATTATAACATCTATGAGAAGGTAGGAGGCAAAGCACACCAACCAGGAGAGTAAACTGACCATTTCTCCAACCCTGGGGAGTTTTGATCATCCAGAACATAAAATTCTCCAAGTTTAAATTTAGCCAGGACTAACCTTTGTTCCTACTGAGCAAAATGCCCTGGGATCTTTTATGAGCACAAATGGTTAGGGCATAATTTTTTTCATCTCATCTCAAACACCATTTACTGTAATAGGGGTTTCACTATAAAACAGTATTTGTGGAACTCTGGGTTTAGTGACTGTATAACATTCTGTATGAACATCTAAGAATGAATTTGGTGAGTGGCTTTCACATTAGTGATAACAAAGTCTTAGGAGAATTACTAGCTGGGTTTAAAAGAAACGACATTTCTGCTTCTGAATCCAGGAAGCAGCCTTTCCCACAATGACTACTCACTTGCCTTCTGAGGCCTAATACCCTCTATGCATATCAAAGGAGCAAGCCTGAACAATCACTATATTACAGCTTCACCCAGTTCTACTCAATTTCCTGTTTGTTGTTGCAAAGTTAAAAAAAATCTGCTTTTAAAATTTAGGAGGCCACATTCCCAAGATTTAAATGGTCAAAATGCTGATGTGTCAGTGAACACCAACATTGCATACCGAAATCAAACTAGGAAGGTTAGTTTTTAAAAATCAGTTCTTTATTCCTGGGAAGAGTAAAAACAATCCTTTTCAAGTTAAAACAGGGATTTGATGGGCTAATTAACCACATCAAAACTTCTTTACAAGAGCACTTTTCTATTTAAATTAAAAGCCAGCATCATATGTGCCCTAGATTACAAAAACCCTGCATGGCCCAGTCAACCACACACCAGTCACCCCCTGATCAAAATGACAACCATAGTATCTGATGCTGCATGGCATTTTAGAACAGTTGCTTCTATCAGTGTTCAGCTTAAAGGAAATACAGTATAACAAAGATTTACTTCAGGCCTTTTCATAGACAATGTCTAAAGTGAATATTCCATTATAAAACTGTTGCCCATAACTCCTCTCCCTCCACTGACTGTCAGTTTTTGGACTGACATTTCTGTGACCATTCCATGATTATTTTAATAGCTATATGATGCAAATGCAGTAAAAGCTACCACACGAGCTAAAACAAATGGATTTTCTCCTCAGTAGTAGAGGGGCAATCACATCAGACTAAATAAGAAGCTAATGCGACAGGTTTTCAAACTGATCAGCGTGGTTCCACACTTTATCTACACGAGGAGATTATAGACAGAGCTCCCCAAATTGAAAGTGCAGAGCTCCTACTCTGCATCACCCTTCCTGGTGAAACTGTACCTGGCAGAAAAGAGGCAAACTATTCATGAACTATTACGACACAAGAGCCACCTCATGAAGAAAGTTTTAAGTGTAAAAGGGCAAATTCTTAGGGGGACGATTAAGGAAAGGTCTAACTGTGGCGTGTGATTACAACGTCAGGCACTCCTGATGGCCGTGAAATCTTTTACTGTCCCTAACTTTCAAGGCCTTTCTGTAGTCTCTAGGGATTTTTTTAACTGGCTATTTAAAGCTGTTTCAAGGAGGAGTAATCCAGCAAATGGTAACTATAGTAAAAGTCCCTTCCCCTGCCCTTTCCAAAAACATTTGTCCTTGCTAGAACGCCATGTTTGGTTACGTTTTAAAATCAATCTTAGCAAAAGTCACTTTTCTAATTCTAGTAATGGAGGCACAAACACTGGTTTCCTTAGCATGGCATAAACGAGCTGGCACGTATTTCAAAAGTGAAAGATAACATGCAAGGAGGGTGCTGCACTGTTACCCTCATTGAGTAGCTGATCATGGTGAACAATTTTAAATTCCCATTTTTAAAATGGTGTCAGCTCTCAATTCCCTCCCTCCTCCCCCATTGTAACTCAACAGTATTTTGACAGAACTGTTTTGGAGCAAGCCCACACAGGTCTTGTCTACACTAGCCTCTCTTCCCTAAAGTTTAAGGCAGGAGATGAGTACTGTATTCCCACAGAAAGCAAAAAAGACATTTAAGCAGAGCCCTGCAAATCCGCAGATATCCGCAGATCATTTTTGTGGATAGTAGATCGGATGCAGATACAGCTGCAAAGGACTCTACTCACCGGCGGCGCCTGGCCTGCAGTGTCCAGCTCGGGCAGCCGGGGGTGCATAGCGTGCTCAGGGCCAGCAGCCAGTGGCACCCGCTCGCTGCGCCGCTTCCTGTCCAGCACCTCGGGCCCCGCCAGCGTCCCCACCATAACATGGCCCAGCAGCACTGGCTGCGCTCCCAGTCCTGGGTCCGGCCTGCCAGCTCCTGGACAGCAGGGCCCGCCCCTGGCCATGGGGATTGGAGTGGGCAGGGCTCCTGCTCCCCACCCCTCCGCCCCACTGTGATGCAACATAGAGCGCTGCCGCCGTGTGCCATCACTCGTGAGCCCCCAGGAGCAGCATGCGATGCAACGTCCCTTCCCTCTGCCCCCACCATGCCTTCTCCTCGAGATCCTGCCCCTTACCCCCAGTCTCCACCCTTGCGCTGCCTCTTCCCCCGGCTCCCCACTCGCTCCCTCGCCCTACCCCCAGCCCTTGGGAGATGGCTTGCTGCTGTGGATGCAGATACAGGTAAAAGACAGCTAGCAGACTGAGGGTCGGATCGCAGGCTGACCCTGGAGGGTGCGGATCCTGCGCAGGGCTCTACATTTAAGTAGGGAGGAAATTCACTGCCTGAGCTGGATTAACCCTCTCTACCCGTAGAACACAAAAGCATGCCTATATTTGCCTTTGCTGTTAATAGGCAATCACAAGTTTCTCACCCTTTGAGTGGTCAAATAAGATAATATTCTCTCAAAAATTTACCTCTAAAATGAGAAGGTTTGAAAACTTTCACCCCAGAAGATTCGGGGAACATTATAAACCCCTGAAAACTGGGAGTTAAAATGAAAGTGCCTCCTCAATCAGACACCAGTGTGTAGTGTCACTAGCAATGATAAAATGATACATCAGTGTCAAAGCAGGTCTGTTGAGTGGTTTGACAGGTACTGTTCACATCCAGCACAGATTCCCAGAGCACGGCAAACACTGTTGGTAAATTGAACCAATACTGACTTTTGCACCAAACCAAAATAATGAGTGAAGGGGACATCCAGTCCCCTATGGGAGCACAGAGAGATATTCTTGTTAGTTTTTAACTGTTTAAAGAAACCCTCAAAACATAACATTTTGGTTATCGAAAACTCAAACAAAAGAAGAAATCTTTCTACCCTCTAACAGAAAGGTGGCTTCTGTCACACAGAGAAACTGGCTGCAATGTTCTGCCCTGTGTGTGCACACTAAACAATGAAAGAAGCTTAATTCTCTTTACCTTTCCTATTCATCCCCATCTGGAGGCACTTGAGCAGCCTGCAATACTGGCATCTGTTTCGCTGTTTGCGTGACATGACACAGTTCTTGTCTCGACTGCATCTGTAAACCCGCTTGTTGCAAATGCTCCTTTTGAAAAACCCTTTGCAGCCTTCACAGGAGATGATACCATAGTGCAGACCTGTAGCTCTGTCTCCACAGATAAGGCAGGTTCGCTGATCAACCCGGTCATCTGGAAGAAAAACAACAACACTTTGTAGTCAGAAAATGGCATGCCTGAAAAAATAAATGATCTGAAACCTTCCTTATTCAGTGAGATATGCGTGCCTCCACCCTCACCCCCCATGCCTACAACAATGAAAATCAGATCACCATACACCCACAGAGCAGAGCCTTGTGACTCTCCTGGCCTACAGACACACCGCATACTCCTGACAGCACGAAGGCAGCCCTTAGCACCAGTGAGATGCTACAGACTATGGCTGAAATGTGCATGGGAAAGACATCCCAGCTCAATCTCAGAAATGGCCTAATTTCAAATTAAATATTTAAGAAGATTTTAGCAGAAGTGTGTTGATACTGAAGACCTTTAACAAGAAAGGATGAGCATCTAATGGTTTGAAATCCAAGCAACAGATTGTCCTTGGGTAGCCGCAGCATTATTCTGTAACATTATCGCCCCTAAGAAAGGTGTGGCAAGATTAGATCTATAAAACATGGTGTCTCCTGTAAGGAACTGACAGTCTTCCACTGCAGACTTAAGCATCACACAAGGATCTGAGAGGGGAGTGCCAAACCTGCTTCTTGAAAAAAAATCAAATCAAACAAAAAACAAACAAAACCACACTACAAGCGAGAAATAGGACAAAGACACACTACCTGCTCTTTTGCACTCCCCCTTCCATATACCACTTACAGACACTCGGTTATTTCCCCTAACCCTGCCATCTGCTACCCACTAATAAATAAGTGACTTAAAAAGTGGCCAAGAGATTGCATCACATTTACATCATCAGAATCCAGCACCATGATAATACCATAGCAGAGAGAGATGCTGGCCTCTTTCTCAAGTAACGCAAAGGAAGGAGTTGAAATGAGTAGTGAAGGTTTCTTAACTGTACTAATATTATCTCCACCCAGAGCACAATAATCCAAGAGCTAGGCTTCTCATCAGTTTCAGTTTCCAAGGGGCAACAGAATAACGGATTACGAGAAGTGATTCATTACCAGCTAATACTGGGGTTTCTCCTTCCACTCCCAGGCCTGAAATCTTCAGTAACATGTTAAATCTCGACTTTCCAGGAATCCCATTTGCAACCATAATAAACAAATAAAGCATTTCATTTCAATTTCAATTTTAGATTATTTCAGGGGAGATCAAGACCAAGAATTCTAATATGATCTGGTGGTGAGAAGGAGGAAGTAGTACAGAGCAAAGTCTAAGATTCCTTAAAATACCCCCCACAGAAGTGCCCCATTCGCCCAGTAAGTTAATTTAACAAAAAAATTATACAAATGTAAGGGGAAGGCTGGCACCTTACTGAAACTTAGTGTGTTTTTTGGTTGGCCCTCTCCCAGTACCAAAAGAAAGGGGAAGGGCCAATGAGCTATCAAGACCCTGAGTCTGACAGTCCCCAGGGCCAATGGGGAAAGGCCAACACTCAGGCCAGCAGCCTGACTGACAAGGCAGGCAGGCCAGTGAGGGAGCCTGGAGCTGCCTGGCCAGAAGGGCTGAGCTAAGGGGAGAGCAGAGCCAGCGCGAACCAGAGGAACAGTCCAGGGAGCTGAGCTGGAGGCTGAGAAACAGCAGTGCTGAAGCGCAGTGGAGCTGGAGCAGTCCAGAGCCAGATGCAGTGAGCAGCTGGGAAGCACAAGGGGGACCCTGGCAGAGGGCCGGCCCAGTGCCGGGAGGAGCTGCCAGCCAAGAGGTCTTGCAGGCCGGACCTGGAGAGGGATCATAACTAGGGCCCTACCAAATTCACGGTCCATTTTGGTCAATTTCATGGTCATAGGATTTTTAAAATTCTAAATTTCATGATTTCAGCTATTTAAATCTGAAATGTCAGTGTTATAATTGTAGGGGTCCTGACCCAAAGAGGAGTGGGGGGGGGGGTCGCAAGGTTATTGTAGGGGGGTCGTGGTACTGCTACCCTTACTTCTGTGCTGCTGCTGGCAGTGGCGCTGCCTTCAGAGCTGGGCAGCTAGAGAGCAGCGGCTGCTGGTTGGGAGTCCAGCTCTTAGCAGAGCCGGTGCCAGCAGCGGCGGCACAGCAGTAAGGACGGCCTGGTATGGTATTGCCACCGCCACCCTTACTTCTGTGCTGCCGCCTGCAGAGCTGGGCCCGTCACTCTCCGGCTGCCCAGCACTGAAGGCTGGAGCACAGCAGTAAGGACGTCATGGTATGGTATTGCCACCTTTACTTCTGCGCTGCTGCTGATGGGTGCTACCTTCAGAGCTGGGCACCCGGCCAACAGCCACTGCTCTTCAGCTACCCAGCTCTGAAGTCAGTGCAGAAGTAAGGGTATCAATACCGCGACACTCCTAAAATAACTTTTTGATGACCCCTGCAACTCCCTTTTGGGTCAGGACCCCCAAATTGAGAAATGCTGGTCTCCCCCCATGAAATCTGTATTGTATAGGGAAAAGCACACAAAAGACCAGGTTTCACGGGGGGAGACCAGATTTCAGTCTGTGATGTGGTTTTCATGGCCGTGAATTTGGTAGGGCCTTAATCATAACCCCAACGGAGGAGCTGATGCTGGGGGGAAGGGCCCTGCCACTTAGAGCCTGAGGATGTTTGACCTGCAGGGTCCCTGCAGCCAGAGCCGACCCTTGGGTACGGTGAATTGGGGCGACCGCCCCGGGCCCCACGCGTTCGGGGGGGCCCTGCGGGCGGGGAGGGCAGGGGAGGGGAGGTGGGAAGGGGAGTGGGGTAGGGAGACAAACGGCATGCAAGGTGGGCGGGGGGGGCAAGAAGGAGCCCACCTACCAGAACCTCCCACTCCCCCAGCAGATCCCACTGATCAGCGCCTCCCCCTCCCTCCCAGCCCCTACCGCCTGCTGTGGATCAGCTGTTACGCGGCATCAGGAAGTGCTGGGGGCAAGGAGTCAGGGTCAAGCTCGCTTGGAGGAGGTGGAGGAACTGGGCAGGGAAGAGGCGAGGTGGTGTGGGGCTTTGGGGGGAGGGAGGGAGGGCGGGGCCTGGGTGGAGCCAAGGGGAGCACCCCCTGGCAGTTAGGTCCCGAGTTTCTAATGTCTCGGGCCCCGCACCACCCTAGGGACGGTCCTGCCTGCAGCACTGTGAGGAACAGACACTGAACTTCCCCTATGCTCCAGACAGGTCTGGTTTTGGTTTCCCCATGCCCACAGAGTGGGATTACTGGTTTTCTTTAACCTTACCCTTTTTTCCTTATTTTTTCAATTGATTGCTGTTTAATAAATTGTATTGCCTTTGAACTACACCTCTACCCCAATATAATGCTGTCCTCAGGAGCCAAAAAAGTTTTACCGCGTTATAGGTGAAACCTCGTTATACAAACTTGCTTTGATCCACTGGAGTGCGCAGCCCTGCCCCCCCAGAGCACTGCTTTACTGCGTTATATACGAATTTGTGTTATATCAGGTCGCATTATATCGGGGTAGAGGTGTATATGCAATGATCAGTGGGTCAGGGAAGCGTCTAGAGTGGAGAGAGTACCCTGGACTGAGGACATCCGAGCCCCTGTTCTAAGTGACCACAACAAGATTAGGTGTCGAGCCCCCCAGGAATCCTGGGCCCAGCCTTGTCGGGTTTACAAGGACACTGCCACACAGGAGAGTGGAAGGGGAGTCCTCAAGGTCAGGCAGACCTCTGGGTAAAGAGAGTGGGAATGGGGACTCAGACCCTTCCACTAGCCAATTCCACCAGGCTAATGTATAAGCCAGGAAAGTTCCCCACAATAGTGGGACAATTCCCCCGCTTACACGAGGGCTTGTAAAATAAATTGCAGTTTGGATTCTGGAAAGTGATTATTTTACATTGCAATAACTGTCCTCCTTTATAATACCCTAATCATGTCACAAAAATGTAATTTTTCTTTATTCCACACTCAACATTACTGCAGAATTTAAACCACCATACTTCAGTGTCAAAATGAGAGACTTCATGGCTTCCCGTGATCCCATTTCATGTGTTTCTTTTAACTGTAGTTAATAAAGAACAGAGTTGAGATCAAAGGCTTGAGTGACACATTTCCTTACTAATGTGGTCCATGGATATTGTATTACCTCCAAGATCCATATTTTATTTCCAATTTTATCTTTGTTTAAATGAAAACTTTCTGCTCAATATCGGATATTAACAGTAAATGTGTGCCACATATTAGGAAAATGCCAATAACTGTCCAAAGCTTGGAGGAAAACACAAGTTTATAACAGATTAATTCTGACAATGATGGATTTCAGATTCTCATGCAGACTCAAGGCACGACACTGGGGAGCATTAGCACATCAATTGAAATACTATGCTGTGTCTTTTACTTCTCCTACAGATTGCTCCTCCTCTGAGGTACTGTGCTAGTAGCACTACGAGGGCAGCAGCACTACCCTTAGTTCAACAGTAGTGTAAGAGGAGAGGACAGCACTCGGAAAAGCGATACAGCACAGACTGAGTGCAAACGGCAGCACTACTGTGCACAGGGCAACCAGTGTATGCAGAACCATGCCTGGGGTGGGGTGGGTAGCTTGGTAAGCATGACAGGCTTGCTTCAGTGCTCAGGTTTCCATATGGCAGAAATAAATCAGTGTGACTGAGTTGGAGGTGGCTGGCAGAAGCCAAATTGGACTTCCACATGGAAAGCTTTGCTCTAAGTCAACTGACATGATCAGAGAGCGAAAGCAGAGAAAATTTGGCCAACAGATACACATTGATCTCTCTGCTATATAAACACGAATGGTTATAGCTTGTGTTTTGTTCAGGCAGGTATGAGACACCAGAAAGATGGGGTTGTCTCTCTGTTTTACCCCAGGAGTATCAGCAAAAGCTTTGCTGTGCAACTGACACACAAGAATCCAAATGAACATTATACAAATGATGATAAGGATAAGACAAAGAAAAAAATCCAGTCAATTCCCTTTACAAATCTTAATGAGAGCCTTTTGGATGAAAAAAATGTAAATTGTACTACTCCCAGCAATAGGAGCTGTCATATTAAATTTGGTGTCTTAAGACGGTAATATTCCCACTGAGACAGAATAGGGCTGATGCATGGCTCAGGAAGGATCGCAGTGGGCATGTAGTAATTTTCATAGACAGAGATGTCAAACTGAAAGGAAAATAAAGTAAATGATGGCTAAAGCAACTGACTTTGTTAACCTAGATGTATTCTCATTATCTCGTATCTACACAGTTAGACCTAAATCTTGCTTCACATTAGAAGTCGGTTGTACTTAAAATAATTCCATCAACTTGTATGTAAAGCCTTTTTCTGCAGAAGGTCCCTACCAGGGCCAAATATGCTTTAACTCTTGTCATCCCGTGCAAATCATGTACACAACAGATTTTTAACCATACAATTTTTTCTTGTTATACACAAACTGAATTTAAAAAACAGATGTTATTCAAGTATGTTCAGAGAGGAAGTACAGAGTTGAACTGGAGTATGTTTAAACTGTTACCGTTTTCAAATTATAATTTAATCACACCAACCTTCAGTTTGAGCAAGTGTAAAATATTCAGAGCAAATCTTTTTCCCCACTGAATTAGAGAAATATAGTCTCCTGTAAGTAGGAGCCTTTTCACATAAAAAGTCCCCATCTCTTCAATTGTGTTGCTAAGGCCCTGAAATTAAAGACTCAAATGGGGGTGGCTCAACTGGAATTGAAAACAGGTGCAAGTGAAATTTGTTTTCTAAATAGTGTTTACAGTGAATAAAGGAATAGGATTTGCCATTTCATTGTACAGAACAGCAAACAAGCATGTTTTGTGACCACACCTCCAGTTCAGGAAGGGCAGCTCCAAGAATGAAAGGTAACAGGGGACACATTTTAAAATGTTTCCCACCAGGAACATACTGTAACTCAGCCTGGGTTTAGTTTCGTCTTGATAATCAGCTTAGCACTGTGCACAGGAGACCAGGCATCGGAGCTCACTTATACACAGATTCTATCAGCATCCAAAGCAATCGCCCGTTATATTTTTGATCCTCAGAAGGTGGATACTGCCAGTTCTTCCTGAGCCAAATGTTGATCACTAAGGAACAGAGGCCACACACACATGCATTTCATTCTGTTTTTGTTTTTACAAAAAGTCCCAGCAGTGTCTATTCATTCTCTTGCTGCTGCTTCGTTCCAATAAATTATCTTAGTCCCAAAGTCTTTCTGCTTTCCTTTAAGTGTTTACATATTACAAGAGGATCTTTGCCTGTAAACCCCCTCACTTAATTTTAATTAGTGAATGGAAAAACAAATGTAAGATGGATGTTTGTCCTGCCTTTTGAACTACTTACATTTCTGGGTGTCCAACTGAGACTGTTTGATGGCCCCTTTGCTGAAATCATGGGAGAAAAGTGTGGTCAATGAGTATTAAACATTGCTGAACTCTAACCACTGCTCCCACAGTCTAACCCCATAACTGCTGAAGCCGTATTTGTCACAGCCAGTCCTGAGTATGCTACCGGGGGAGGGGGGGAATCATTTGCAATCTATCCCAATTTGGGTCCTGTAAATCCCTCATTAATCCAGCTTCCAGCTGTTGTAATTCAGCATCTCCAGTAGGCACAGAATTCAGCAGCTGGGCTTTTCAGCACACACTTGGGAGTGCAACTGGCTCAGGTTAGTTTATGAGTTTGATCTTTGCAAGATTCCATCCTCTCTCATTTCATTGGCATTAGCTCACTCCTCTCCTTCCATCTTCCAATGGCCTTTGTGTGTTCCACATGTACTGACTATATCC
Organism: Trachemys scripta elegans; assembly: GCF_013100865.1. Classification (NCBI taxonomy): domain Eukaryota; kingdom Metazoa; phylum Chordata; order Testudines; family Emydidae; genus Trachemys; species Trachemys scripta. The sequence goes on from NC_048314.1 coordinate 23,920,709, forward strand.
CATGCTCCTCAGCTGGGGAATTGGATTCTTTTTATTTAGAATATACAGCGCTACGATATCAGGGTCAGATCTGAAGGATCAAGTTAAAAGCTGCTTGTTTGATTTGGCTTCTATTCCACCATAGATCCCAAGGCCAGAAGGGACCACTGTGATCATCTAGTCTGACTTCCAGAATAACACAGGTCGGAGACCTGCCCCAAATCATTCCCATGGGAGATCTTTTAGAAAAACATCTCATCTTGATTTTAAAATCGTCAGTGATGGAGAATCCACCATTACTCTGGGTAAATTGTTACAATGGTTAATTACGTTCACTGTTAAAGATTTATGACTTATTTCCTGTCTGAATTTGTCTAGCTTCAGATTCCAGACATTGGATTGAGTTAGACCTTTCTCTGTTAGATTGAAGAGCCCATTACTATATATTTGTTCACCCTGTAGGCACTTACAGACTAATCAAGTCACCCCTTGACACCTTTTGAAGTGTTACTAATAGAATAACTAATAGTTAATGTGTACAGTGGGATTGAGATCCAGCACATGGTATTCAGAGTAATTTCCACCTGGAGAATACCTAGAAATTGGGAGTATTTCGGGAGGGACTGGGGCCCTCAACTCCAACTGGTGAGATAGCGGAGAGGGGGCTGGCGGCTTGGGCATTTGTGGACAAATAGGAGTCTGCCACACTGAAAAGGTTAGACCAATGGCCATAAACTATTAGCAGAGATAGTAGTGATGCCTACAGTTAAGATTGCCTAAAACTCTATTATAAGCCAGTTCTCAGTTGCTTATTCATTTAACCAAACGAACTGTTCGGACTGAAATTTTCCATGCTTGACCCCTGCCTTAAGCTGATTTTCTTTTTATTTCAACCAAAATGGCTCAGCTGTTTCCGAGTACAATGCTAGTGAAAAATAAGTTGTTCTGCCAGAGCTCTAGTTTTTCCAACAGTTTCTTTGAAGAGCTCTATCTCCCCCAGGGTTTGAAAGAGGAACTTTAAATTTGTTAGGAGGATAGTCCTTGAGTCAGAGAAATGTCTTTTGTCCTCCCCATGAAAATCCACCCCAATTTTGACCAAGATATAAGCCTCTGAAAGCTGTGATTTGCAGATGCTCAGTAGATTTTGTTAGACTCTCTGCCAACGCCTGTGAACATTCCATTCACTAGGATGACCATATTTTCCCAACGGGAAAATGGGACACCAAATGGGTCAACCCAAGACCCCCTGCGCTCCTGTGCGGGGCCAAAGTCCTCACTGCCTCCCGCTTGTGCCGGCCTGAGGTCTCCCCACCCCTGCCAGTGCGGGCCAGCCAGAGTCCCCACTCTCTCACCTGCGCACAGGGTCAGCCCTAGCCCTCCTGCCCTAGGCTGGCCCGAGGTCCCCCCCTCTCCCTCCAGCATGCAGGGCCAGTCCGAGACCCCCTGCCATCCTCCCAGAGACCCCCTCCCCTCAGTGGCCTCCCACACCACATGCAGGGCTGGTTCTAGCCCCCCTGCCACACTCTCGTACCTGGGGCTGGCAGGCCTGAGTTGCTCTCCCTAGCCTTCCCTCCAGTGCAGCGGCTCGCCCCCACCCTTCCCCAATAGGGATCACATCCAACTCATAGGCGTGCGCAGCCCATTTCATTAGGGTGTGCACCCAGGGAGCCCCGTCCTAGACCCGCCCCCATCCACTCCCTCCTACTTCCCGCTCCCTGACTTTCCCCCTCAGAACCCCCAACCCCCCCTGCTCCTTGTCCCCTGACTACCCCCCTAGCACCTTACCCCCTACCTGTCCCCTGACTGCCCCGACCCTTATCCATACCCCCACCCCCAGACAGACCCCTGGGACTCCCACGCCTATCCACCCCCTGACAGGACCCCCAGAACTCCCAACCCATACAAACCCCCCGCTCCCTACCTGCCCGCCCCAACCCCTCTCCACACCCCTGCCTCCTGACAGCCCCCCCAGAACTCCCGACTCATCCAACCCCCCCTGCTCCCTGACTGCCCCCTCCAGAGACCCCCCCCACACCCGTTACTAAATATTGGTAAACGTCGATTTCACTATACAGAGACAAACTAAGGAAAAATATTTCTATTGACAATAACTGAAATTTACACGTGGGCAATTGACTGGATTTTTTTCTTTGTGTCTTAACCTTATCATTTGTATAATGTTCATTTGGATTCTTGTGTGTCAGTTGCACAGCAAAGCTTTTGCTGAAATTTACACGTGGGCAAGGTAAGAAAAATACTGCTTCAGAATTTAAGAGTTTGATTTAAGAATATTTACTTTGTCAACATCACATGTCAAAATATCCAATTTCTGCTTTAACTTTTTGAATCTCAACATCTACTGTTATTAAATAGTTATTGTTTGATGCCCTCCCTTAATTCTTCAAGTATGAAAATTTAAATAAATAAAAAAAAATCAATATTATCCATTGAAATTATAAAAAAATAGCCTATTTATGATATAGTCTTCATTAAAGTGATCAAATTGTTCTACGAGATAGACCGTGAGTGAGGCAGAGGAACTCAGGTGCAGAAGGACTTTCTCTTCTCTTTAAAAACACTGGACTTGGACCTAGGTCCAGAGTTCCATTCCTGGCTCTGCCACATATTTCCTAGATAACGGTGGGGAAGATCATATTGCATATGCACAAAGGTGCTAATCAAGGTTGCAGGAGCAAACTTATTTCTGGCATTTCTCAACTCCAATGCATGACTTTGCAACCTTAACATTCTTTTAATGTATTTTTTTTAACTGTCATATATACGTACTGATTTAAAATCAGATTAAGGTATTGAGCAGTATTTATTTATATTGTGGTAGCACCTAAGAGCCCTAGTCATGAACTAGGACCCCACTGGACTAGGTGCTGTACAAAAACAGAACAAAGAGGCAGGGCCTGCCCCAAAGAGCTTCAGTTTAAGTAGAGATAGTTAACAGTGGTGGGAACCAGGATCCTAGGGCAGCCAAGGTGTTACTGTTTTTCTCAGGAGGGGAAGGGGAAACAGAATGGCCTTGGTGCCACCTTCCCCTCTCCCCCAGTCAAGTTGGAAGGTGAAGCCAGGGAGCAGAGGCTACTGCCCCCTTCCTCTGAGAGAAGACAGCAAGCCGGGAAATGGAGTAACCTTAGGGCTGTTGCTCCTTTAAGTTGTGTCGGGGGGGGGGGGGACGGGGGGGAGAAGAGAGAACAGAAGCAAAGTGGCCTAGGTAGCAAGATTCTATTTCAGCAGGACCAGAGGCGCCCAGGAGCCATTACTGCTTTCAAGATGGGATCAGAGCAGCTGGAGCCGTAAGGTAGGGGGAGCCAGCATGACCCAGCAAGTGGGTGAATATGAGTGCATGTGCTGGTGGGCTCATGCAGGTGGTTGGCTAAGACAGTGGATGAGGATGGATGGCAGAAAGTGAGTGGGGGATAAACTAAAAGTGGGGGAAGGGTGAGAAGTGGAGCAGAGAAGGGAGAATAAAGGAGAGAGAAAATATAGGGAAAGAGGCAGAACAAAAGGGCGGGGAAGAAAGGCTGTAAAGGGATGAAGAGAACAGGAGGAGGAGGACAGGAGGGAATGGCGTGCACTCCAAACAATGCAGAGAAACAATCCAGCACGATGCATGCTAAGAAAGGAAGCATAGCCAAGGCAAGAAGGGCAGAGAAGACAACAAATGGGAGAGGACTTTGTAAATGCGGAACTGTACTTTATTTATCTGCCAACGAGCCACACAGAAACGTCAATGCCTTGAAATTACCAAGATGTGGTTTTGGGGCCATGGTAATCACAGAGATTTTTCTTCTGTGCTAATGGTTTTGGTCCTTGGACGAGTTGTTACTGAACAAGTTTTTCAAGCCCTGCCTAAGGGCTGGTCTACACTAGGGGGGGATCGATCCAAGATACGCAGCTTCAGCTACACGAATGGCGTAGCTGAAATCGAAGTATCTTGGATCGAATTATCTGGGGTCCACAGGGCGCGGGATCAACGGCCGCGGCTCCCCCGTTGACTGCGCTACTGCCGCTCGCTCTGGTGGAGTTCCGGAGTCAACGGTGAGCGCGTTCGGGGATCGATATATCGCGTCTTAACAAGATGCGATATATCGATCCCGGATAAATCGATTGCTACTCACCAATACGGCGGGTAGTGAAGACATACCTTAAGGCAGACAGAGGAAGTACACCAACCACCCTTCTTCATGGGATCCTGACTCCACATCCCCCGCTTCTTCTGGCCCCAGGCACCAGGCGATGGATCAGGACTGATCCCTGGTCACCAAGACCACAGTATTATACTGTAAGGCAGTACCTCAAGAGACCACCTACCTAACTTTGTTTTACACCACTCTGGACTCTTAGAATACAGAGGATTTTGAAAGTTTTTAGCACAGATTACAAACGGGAAACACTGTCCAAGTCAGAGAACACACTGAAAGAGGTGAATACGCTAATTCAGTTGCTTGACCATTCCTAAACCAACAGCTTTTCATCAGATGCAACAGAATTGTGAGAAAGTGCTTCATATGGCTGTAAGCTAAGGACAGGGGGAGTGTGGCAATGCTCTAAGCGTTCAATAGTAAGAGGGGAGGCACAAACAGAACTTTGGAATGCTATCGAACTAGAGAGAAGAATGAAATAGTCTAAGACATTGCTTTAAAAAGAGGCTGTTTCTTTAGCAGATTTTTTTTTTATTTTGAGTAGTTCAATTTTTATAAAGAACACAACTAAACCTGCCAAAAAAACAGAGGCAGGCATTAGAGCTAGGACAGCCATTATTCAGGGGTCTCAAACAAATTTTTTTGCTGGCCTCAGAGTGCGGCCACCAACTCTTGCTGGTGGCCGCTCTGACAATTTCTCCTAAAATACTTAAATTTTAGAAAAAACAGATAAATATGCACATATACATGTCCAAATCATTGTAATTTATTAATGTAGAGGGTTTTTTTTGCAAACTCAATGATACAAATGTACAATTGTTTCTATTCTTTACTGGACCTAAACCGAATAGAAACACAAATAAGATGCTTTGCACATTGTTGTCTTGTTTCTTTTGCTTTTCGGTTGCTTTTAAAAAAAAAACTTGCTAGGCAGTAAGTCTGCTGTTGCAAGAAGTAATATTTGTATGTTGTTAATATCACTTTTCACAGCAGACGTCTTAGCTGGGAGGCTGTGAAAAGTGATATTAAACATATAAATATCAATTTTCACAACAGACCTACTCAGCCCTAGCAATCCAGGAGACAAATTAAGCCCTGAATGGGGAGGCAGGTGGGGAGGCAGAGGGGGCCGCAGGGGATGGATGGGGGGCCAGGGATGATACGGGGGTGGGGGGTGAGCCAAGGGCCGGCATCCATAGCCAAGGTCCAGGGCCAGAGCCCGAAGCCTCACAACTGGGACTGCTGCCTGCCACTCCAGGGCTGAAGCCCAAAGCCAGAGCCAGACTGCACCCAAGAAGGTGGGGAACTCACTGGCTCCAGAGGAGGGCAGGGCCCAATCCCTGCTGGTGGCCCTGGGGGAGGAGCCACTGCTTTGCCCCCTTCTTCTCCCAGTCACTGCCCAGGAGGCTGTGACTACAAGAAAAGCCCCTGGTGGCCGCGTTTGAGACTCACTGCATTACTTCATCATGAAGTAAGTAAAAATATACTGCACAGCTATAATAAAAAAGGAACAAATCCCACTCCTGGAAAACTAAGAAATCTATATTTTCCATCAAGGAAACAGGCAGCTACCATAAGAAATTTAAAAGGGGGGAGTTGGTTTTTATTTGCAGTAAACAGCAAAATTGACCACATCTACTAGGATATGATTTGTAACATAGGGACTTGGGAATCTTTGGCTACATTAGAACAAGGCCCACCTGAACTACTTGTATTAAGTGTCTGCCAACAACATGTTCTGCTTTGGTGGCTTTTGGTAATTTACCCAGTTTTTCCATTAAAACCCCATTTTCAGGGTTTCTCTCGGTCAGTAAAATTTACTCACAGATCAAACCAGACCATACCAGCTCCCTCTTGTCTTTTGGTATCCAAATGGCTTTTATCTGTTCCACACGTGCAGACTACATCTTGTCAAGGAGATTTGCAAATCATGCCCCTCAGCCTTGGAATTTGATTCTTTTTATTCTGAATAAACAGGGCTATGGTATCACTGTCATAACTTAAGGTTCAACTTAAAAGCTGCTTGTTTGATTAGCTTTTTTAAAATGCTGCCTGGACAGTAATTACATTTTTAAAAATTGAACGCTGACAGCATAATTCAACCACCCAGAATACGTCACCCTGACTGCCAGGTATGCTATGCTTGGAACCAGGGAGTGTATAGGCAGAAGGCTTTTTTGTTTTTACCATTCTTTCAAAAGGTTCGTTTCATTTGTAAGCTACACAAGAGCAGCAATGATGATGATGGGTTACTGGATATGGACATTCCAGTGTTTTCAGAAACGCTAGGGGCCAGATGCTGGGGTGCAGGTTAACTGCACAGAGCATAGGTCAGGGTTAGTGTGCACAGAACCCCTTTGCAGTCCCCTGATCCTGCTGCTCCTCCAGGCCGGGCGACTCGCCCTGCACCGCGGCAAGACATTTTGAGGACTGCTCTAGTTTACACTAGGCTGCTTTTCAGCCACTTTTATGGCTCAAAACTCACACCCGAATCAGTGTGGGGCAGAGGTCTTCTTTCCTGGTCCCCCTCCTCTCACCACAAGGAATGACCAAGGCCTTGCAGGATCTGGTCCTCAGGTGGTATGGATTGCTGAAGATCCAGTGTATCAAACAAGCAGCAGCGAGACAACCGGAGTCCTGTTATTCTCATTTGGATGCTGGTAGGTGTCTTCTGGTGGCATGATGGTGTTCGAACTGGCAGATTTTGGAGCAGCTGGAGGCAAGTGTCACCACGGACTCCTGTTCAACCCTGAGAACTACCTAAATACATAGGTAAAAATACCTCGCTTGTTACTACCACCGAACAGATGGGATCAATGGAAATAATTGTATCCCAGCTGGAAAGAGGTGATGCGATGTACACAATTCCAGTGCCAATCACATGAATGTGATCCAGCAAAACACTAGGGATACCATGACATGAGATTCTCACCAAATTTCATAACATCCCACGAGACGCAGTCCCAGAGGCTAATGCCGTGGGACAAGGATGGAGCTTCAGCCCTTCTTGATTTAAGGTACTTATGTCTGGTCAGTCTCTTAATGCTGCTTATGGACACACTGAAGTCAAATAACGTATATGCACACACTGATTTGGGGGAGAGGGGTTGTGGTGAATATGACCAACTTAGGCCTCAGGAGTTGTCAGAGGACGTTAAAGGCTAAGAGATCAATCCTGGAGTTCAGTAATAGGCTCATACTTTTTGATTTGACACAAAGCAAACTCTAGATCTCCCCAAGAGTTGCAGAAGTAGATTCTGTGAGTCCATGTAAAACAGAGCAGTGTCTTGTATCCCATCCCATAATATGCACCACAGAATCCTTGTGAAAGTTATTTGCTGTGCCTGCAAACAGAAAAATTCAGAGGTGGAGAGGGGACATGAGCTTAACAGGACTAGCTAACACAGACTGAAATCACAGCAACTTTTGTCAATACCAAGAGAAACTAGATCACATCATGAACAATATTAGGATCAGAAGTAAAATCAGTTTTCAGTTACACCGGAAGAGTAAAAAACCTAAGCGAACTGAACTTATTTCTGGGTACTCTGTTCACAGTCCTAGATCTTATGGTAAGTAACCTTTGATTTCTTTCGCATTATTTAAAAAAAAAAAAGTCACTGCTGCACTCTATGTGTGTTTCCATTGCTGTGATTTTACTGCAATTGTTACAAATCTCTAAAAATAAAGGGGTGGATATTGGAACCACTGGCACCTTTAACTGCAGCAGCGTTCATGGGTCTCATTATCACTCCAACAAGACATTCCCATTTTTACAAGACAGACAACTTTAGACATGTTCTTAAAGATGACAGCTGAAGGAATGCTGGTGCAGATCACAGACCACACTCCTAATCTAGTTGAGCATCTTGCTAAAGAGAAGCTACTAAACATGACTTTGTCGTCATGAATTGCATAATCTCTACTTTAGTTATCTGATAAACAGGGAAGGGGATTAACATTGGCTAGAAAAGGGTCCTCGATCTGTAGGGGTTAGCTCAATCTTTGCCTAACTCCACCCCACCCCCATCACCACCCCCATAAATCCTTAACTGATGGAGAGATCCCATGGTTACAATGAATAGCTACATTCTGCAGACCTTCCCATAGTGAGAATGCCACTAGGCATGCAGTGCTGCTACCGAGGCAGGCTGAGGACACAATCAAGGATCTATAAAACTATTGGTTAGTGCACATTGTGAGAAGCAGGAGCCACAAATTAACACCACTCTGACAAACTAGAACACCAATATATGGTGCCACAATTTGTAGCATTTTCATAAAAGATTACAGTCGACTCTCATTAGGCTCTCTCATCACACAGTAAAGATTTAAATGAGGGCTCATTTCCAGTCTCATCTTTTTTGTTGCTGCCATTGAAAGAATGGGGCTGTCACCTAGTGAGTGAAGGAAGTGTGGATGATTAAAGCAACCAAGAATCAGGATCCTTCCCTAAGAATAACCCTTCTAGGGTGGAAATGGATAGCAGTGAGGTAGTGTGAATGACCCTGTTGCCACAATAACCTCAGTATGCACATGCCTGATTGCATTAAATGTTAAGTAATTGGTTACAGTTCCAGAATAAAATCCACTATGTGCACAGTGCATGCAATGGCTCCCCAAGTAATCCAGTCTGCAGGAACTTAGGAAGGCCCAAGTGACACCAACGGTTTACACTAAACTATATTACTCTGAAACCAAATTGATAGTTTACAAGCCAATTAAAAACCTCCAAAAACCAGCAATATTTTGATGGTTTTAAAAATCCTGCCGGGATTCTGACTGGCCTCTAGACAATCCACTGAGGCCCATGGGTTTGCTGATTCCTGACCTTTGCTATTTTTCACCCTAATTAATGCAAGATTCTTGTATATGTGAACATCAGAATGACCATGGCAGAATTAGCAATGACCTTTCAATTTACCCATGCTTTTCAATTGTGTAAAACATTGGGACTGCTTCATACTGTCCCTCAACCTTGAAATTTGAACAGAATTTCAGATCACATAAAAGTTTATCATAACTTTTAGAGGAAATACAAGAGATTTTGTTACTGCTTATACCCATTAAGAGTCTTTCAGTTTTATAGAGCTGTGTGAGATATGTTGATTAAAAAGACAGTGTCAATTGTAGTTTTACATTTTTATCTGGGGGGAGGTGAGAAATTAAGAAGCATTTTTCTGTTCAATTTTCTTGAAGTGTCTTATGCTTAAAGAACTCATATGGGATGCTCTAGCTTTGTTCTCCCAGGCTATTGTAGCAGCGCTAAGTCAAACAGTTGCTGCTACAACAAAAGCACTCACAAAAATCTCAACCTCATCTTGAACCCTGAAGATTTTTATGGCTACTCCCTCACTAAACCCTCCCCCTAAACCACATTAAAGGACCCATTGTTTTCAAAGGTCATGGTAGGTTTCATACCAAATTTTAATACAATAAAAATTCTACGAGAATATTATAATGTTTTACATAGGTGTCATAAGACAGTGTGAGAAAGCAGAAGGAACCTCAACTTGCTTAGCTTTTTATAATGCAAACTGTAAAACCAATAGAATCAGTATCTTTTAAGATATTCTTATCACATTTCTTAATTGTTGTTTTTCCTAGTAAGAACAGACAGCACTGTGGATGATTTTTAAATGAAGTTGATCTAAGAATGGCCAAAAGAAAATGCTGATACATGTACATAAGCATAAAGAGTAACTCAGATGTATGTGTATATAAGGAAATCACAAACGTGAACAAGATTATAAAGATACAAAATGTGATTTTTTTAGTAAGTCACATGTTCATCTATAAGCAAACGTATCTTGTTTTATTATTACCTGTGACCTGTATTATTCACAACATGAATAAAAGTTGCATATGGGCTACAAAGAATATGTATGGCTTGTTTTTGTTTTCCCAGCATGTCAGTACCATAGCATTCCAGGAACAAAATCTGGATGCTATTATTGTCCAAGCAGAGTTTTCTTATTTGCTGTTCAAAAGTATCATCTAATTTTTTATTTTTATCTAACTAGTATTCTTTTAGTCATTTACTTTTGTTTTTGTAGTTTGGTTACAACAACCTCTCTCAACTCACTACAAAGGATTTAGCTTGGAAATAAAAACTAGAGTCTACACAATTACCTTATATTATCAGTGACAATTAGTGCTTCACAGTATGGCAGGCACAAAAACCTGATCTCTGAGAGCAAGGGAAAGAATTGACCCTCCTCCCTAAATACCCAAACCAGAAAGTGATAGAATGAAGCATTTTACTGGAATGAAAGAGGGAAAATATACAAAGTAACCAGTTTCAAGACATCTTGTTTATACAGTACAATTTACTGTGAATGCAATTTTCTAATTATGGAGGCATGTATCTATAAAGATTACAGACATGACGCACCTTAAAAATCACAATTTATAAATAGATTTAGCACATTTTTAACTACATATTATTTTCTCTACTTCTGGTTTAAACTAATCTCAAAATAGCGCACCCTCAAGTATTTGTTTAGCCATGTTTAAATTTCAAGAGCCAATAACAGCTGTTTGGGGGAGAGATCTCACACATGTGTTACTTAAATCTTAACAAAATCTTGCTCCCTTCACACCATCAGCGATGTCTCAAACACCAACAAGAAGGCATCAAGGAAAGATTTTTTTTTTTCCTTCTTTTGCTTGTCTTCACAAATACCTTATTTGGGCTCAAAGCAATTACATTTTATAGTCAAACATTAGTATCAAGAAAAAGGAATTCTTGGTAAACTCAAAATTTCAAGGATTAGAATAATTCCCTTCCCATAACTCTGAATTGTTGCATTGTTCAAATAAGATTACAAAGCTTTAATTAAACCCCCAAATAAATAAATTTGCTTAAGGGGGCTTTATTTAAATTGAAAATCAATGAACACATGCCTTTTTTTCTTAAATAATTTTTTTTGCTCTTCCCGAGAAAGGCTCAGTATGTGAAGAATGCATCTATCTTAAAAGGGTGCACAATGGACCAAGGTCTGTCTCTCATACCCTGTTATTGATCTTTACAGATGCTGGAGATTCCCAACCCCCCATTCTGAAGGATAGCTTAAGAAATAAGACTTCCTGCCTAGCGACTGACAGGGCTGAAAGACCAGATTGTGTTGCTCTATGGATCAGGCCTGCCATAGTGAAAGCCTGAATAGAATTAACCCTCTGTGAACTAAAACAAAAACATTTGTATGCCCAGCTGTGATAGAGGTTAATTTAAATGGACAGGGCCCCTAAAGTCTTAAAAAAGACCGCTTACAATCTAATACTCTTTACTGTAAAAAGTGTTAGTCTTACAAAAATACAGAATTTAGTCTTAATTTCAGAGGTATTGGTTAGAATATTTAAAGAAAAACATAAAAGGAAAATACCATTTCTTTGCCACTGTAAATACATAATAGTTTTGTTAATTTTCTCCAGTTACTAGAAACCACTCAAACCAAAAATGATGCCATATCATATTGCTTTTGTTTCTTCAGAGGAAAAGTTATATCCTCTGATCATTTGGTATAAAAAAAATAAAGAGGACAAAGGAATCTCTGCTGGGTTCTTTTTTTTTTTCCTTTTATAAAGTCCAGATAGTGTGTTTGATATAAAAACACAACAACTTTCTCTTGCAAAGCTCAAGGATTGTTCACCATCAGCAAATCAAAAAAGTAATTTATAAAATGCAATTTCTTGAGTGCTGGCTCTCATTAGCTGCCTTACCCTCTCACACAGCTGTTGCACACACAAGTGAGGAAACCATTTATCCTGCAGTTTCATTTGATCAGACCACTCATATATGTCAAGTAAATATATGCACCAAACATTATTGGCAAACAGTGCAAGTTCTAAACAAACTGTACACAATTCACCTGCAAAGCAAAAAGAACATTCAGAGCAGGAAAGAGTACACTGCTCCAAAACGTAATCCATAAGAATTCTACAGGATCTTCAGTGACTCATAGCACATTTATCTTAAGTTAAAAGACATGTTTAACATTTAATTTTATATAAATAAAATTAGAACACTGATCAGAGCCAAATGTTTTACAAAGAGCTTTGAACAAATGCTAGCCCCTAGAATTCTTGTGAAATTTGCCAAAATGACACAGACATGTGCTTCACCTTTTGAGGGTGAAGCTGTATTTTGCAGATGTTATAATACCCACAAGATTCCAAGTAAGATTTTCCATGAGAAGATGTTTTACATTGTTACTCCTTTCATCAGATTTAATAACTAAACAATTTCTCTGTCCTGATAAAGTCTTTAAACTTTTTTCATGAGCACTCAGTGGAAATTCAGTAGAAGGTTATGTTTTGGATTAAAATTTGACAGACGACGTTTCTTTAGGTTTAGAAATTCTGAAACAGTGAAACAAAAAACTGGCAAAGGCCCATGGGAAACATTTCTCATGGATGCAGTCTATTACCTAAAGGTGTAATTTGCAAGAGTAATAAAGAATTAAAAGGTGAAAAGATTAAAAACCCAGAGGAACTTCAGCCACAATGATTTTAAAAAACAAATACACTATTCTAATACAAAGTACTTTTTTTTTTTTTTAAAGTAAGACTAAATCTATTTAAAGAGACTAATCAATGGAAACGCTGCCAGTGTTTTTAAGCATAGAAAAAGCTGTAAAATAAATATCTGTGAACTAGTATTAGTCCCAGGAGAGATGAAACTGTTATCAAGAGTCCACATAACCCTGATACTATCAATAATTAACAATACTAAATAAAGCATTTCCAGATGGTCAAATGGATTAGGGAATTTAAAATATAAACAAATTAAGTCGCAGAACAAATAGAATACAATTTAAAAAAAAATAAATAATCTGCAATTCAATTAAGCATTTAAGATTTGTGTGTAAAACATAAAAGCATTCAATTACACTTTTTAAAAGTGTGGGTTTTTTTAAATAATGAAAACTCTCTGCAACAAACCTTAGTGGCAGTCTTCAAACTGCACACAAAAAGCAGTTGCTGCTCTTGCTAACTCTCCTCCCCTTGAGGCTACTGTTTGCTATAAACCTTCATAATATTTCCCTAATACTGAGATCGTGCTCCCAAAGTTATGAACCAACTCCTTTACCTTCCCATGTATCCATTTCATGCTTCTCCAAGTTTGCTGGGAAGTTCTGTAGCAGCCATGAAGAAATATTACAAAACAGTCACCAGCCTGATGGTGAAACCTCACGATCCTTATTGCCAATTTCTCTCTAAGCTTTGGATACAACAGTCATCCTCACAGGTCAGTTTACAAGCTGGTCATGTGATTAGAAAGTTCAAGCCCTAAGGTCACAACTTGCATGGACTCCGTTTATTACCAAAGGTTATCTAAGTGGAACTGATAGCCTTATTTTCTTCAGTTAACAATGCTGCCTCACACATATCTCTGAAAACTAGTAGGGTAACATTTGCTCAAAACATCCCTTAGCCCTGACATCTTGGAGATGTAATATGTGAACTGATGGTATCTAATTAAAAAACCATCATTAAGTGATGTGATCATTCCAAAGCATTTCTCATCTTTACAGAAGCATTCTATTTTATTACATAAAACCTGACTGATCCAGGCCTAAAAGCCTCACAGGAGTTGCAGTTATCAAGAAAAGAAACTCTCCTGAAATCATTATATCTGTATTTGTGATAATGACAATAGCAAGCCTTTCCAAGAGAAAAATGAAAAAAAATGTTGTTGCTGGCCTGAAGGCTATTTAATTATTACCTAAAAAGACCCTCTGAACTGATAAGTCCTTAAAAGCACCACAGAACCAGGATAAAACAATCAGGCCTCCACAAAACTACTCCAAACAAAAGACGATATGCAAAAGTCAGTTATTAAAATATATTTGTTAGAAACGTCAATCCACTGAAAAGCACAATCTTAGCGTCATACATTACCTTCCATAAAGTATGAATCTTGCTTCCTTCGCTCCCCCACCCCACCCCAAAGACCGGCAGCTTTTAGAAAAGCATCATGCCACTGCTCTCCAGATTAGAGAGCCATGTCAACAATGCAACAGAGAGCAGCCCATCTCCCTGACATTGCACTGGAGAAAGCCAGGCAGGATCTTTATGCTAATGAGCGGTGATGTCACAGATAAGAGCCTTTCAACATTCAGTTAACAAGAACTTGAAATAAAAATGCATTCAAGATGAAATAGCTTCTGAAAGCCCAACACCACGTCAGGAGCTGGAGGGTCCAATTCAGATCATCTTCAGGTTCGAGAGCCCCTTCTCCCTCCCAAGAGCCTAGCCTTTTTTCTGGATAAGCCAAAACTCCTGAAACATTCCACACCAGCAGGACCCTCATTAAAGGGTGGGATAGTGATTTATCACAAGGTGGCCATGTGATTGGATGGCAAATATTTGCTAAGCCCCATCACTGGTGACTTTCCCTGACCAATGGGGCCAGGAGCTCCAGCTCCAGCTCATTTTACAGGATGGGGCTCTGCAGCTCAGACAGAAAACAGCAACCAGAGCATGGAAGGAGAGGCTGCAATATCGCCACAAGTAACTTCTTCCCCAAACACCCAATTAGTGCCCAGTGAATTCATCGATGAGCCGGACTCTGAATTAAGGTTTTGTAAATGTTATTACAATGATCACAGGCTGAATGGGGAAAAATATTAGAAGTTCAAAAATATAGAAGTAAAAGAACTTGAAAAGTTAACTATCCGCTCCTTTCATTTGGAGCCAGGCAAGTTATCAGAACTTAATATCCATTCACTAAAGCGGTTTTCCTCATGTATTATTCTTTGTGAAGTCTCTATGAAATGTGGATTATTTTGTGAGCTGTCAGGATGCACCTTGAGACAGCAATGAAAGAACCTTCAGGGTTTCAAAGCTTAAGGACAGTTCTAAAAGACCTTTTCCTGCACTGAGAATTATTGGTATGCTTAGGAAATTATCTTTTTTATGTATTCATTACCAGCAGGAAAAACAGACTGGTAACTCCTGTGAAAACTTTCCTTAACTTGAAATAAGAGATTATATAATTATGATCTTGCTTTTTTACTTTTTATTTAATCATTTTTAACGTACTTTCCATACTAGTATTAACAAATGTTATTCCTAATCTGTACCTACTACCTTTAAAAGACTCAATACTGTAAACACAAAGGTAATGCAGCTACCTCTGTGGTGGAGCAAAGTAGTTAACCAGCGAACAGCATGCTGTTCAAAATTGGGAGGGGAAAGTTTTGGTTAAGGACCCTAGGGTGAATACGGATGTGTCCGAGGAACACACCCCTCTGGTGGTTTAAGGTCTTTTCTGAAGGAACCACAACACAGGAAACTTCGTGGAATGCTCGTTACCCACCTCAGAAGTTTAAGAGGCCTGAATAGATCATGACAGAATTTAAACCTCTGATTCCAGAGTCTGGCTGTTCCAAACTTAATGCTTAACCCACCAAACCATCTCCTCCAAAACTCAGGAGCACATATGGGTTGGTGGTAGAGTACAGAGACGTCCGGAAGTTGGATAGAGGACAGGGGGGGGGGGGGGGAAGCCACACACAACACAGTACACTTTATATTCTTATAAAAAACAACAACAGGAATTCCCAGACTGGAACAGATATGTGGTGTCCATCTAGTCCAGCCTTCTGTCTCCCACTGTAGAGGTACCAGATGTGTCAAAGGAAGGTGCAAGAAACCCTGCAATAGGCAGATATAGGATCACCTGCCCCTCATGAGAGTTGCATCCTAATTCCTCATAGATAGAAATAGGTTTAAACCCTACAGCATGATGTTTTAGATCCTTTCCAAACTCTTCTAGCATGAACTATTGTGACTCCAGGTATTTTAATTCATAGAAAAGTCCAACTCCTCTTTAAATCTTGCTGAGCTCTTGGCTTTGTCACAGGAAGTTATTGAGGCTATGAGATCCACGGTCTAATTGTGCATTGTGTGGAAATGCATTTCCTTTTATCACTTTTGAATTTTCTGCTTTCCTTCTCTGCACCATTCATTATTTTATATACATTTTATCATGTCACCCTCTTAATTGTCTCTTTTTCAAGGTAAAAAATCCCAGTATTTTCAATCTCTTTTCACATACGTTTTTCCAGGTGGCTAATCATTCTCATTGTCTGTCTCTGAATTTCTCTAATTCTGCCATAGCCTTTTTGAGGAGGTGTGGCCAGGCCTGAGCACAATATTCCAGATAGTGCAAGCTATGATTTATACAATGACAGTTCTCTGTATTTTTCACCGTCCCATTCCATATGCATACTAATCTTTTGTTTGATTCTTTTGACCATAGTTGCACACTAATCTTTCCACAGTGATGTCAGCCCCAAGCCTATGTAAGAAACTGAGTCATATGGACAAAGGCTCTACCTACATTCTGTAGAAATGATCAGTTCTACACAGCACTCTGTGCTAAAACACATGGACTCAGCCCCTCTTCTATTCTGCTTGCCAACATTAAGATTGAAGAGCAGCCGAGAGAGGCAGGAAATACCCCAATTTCATATTTAATAGGAAGTTGTTAGTAACTAAAGCTCACAAGACTTCCAGTTCCTGCCTTGCCAGGGACATTCACTACTGATACTGTGCGAAGGAAAGTAGCCTGAAGGTGACTGATCTCATTGCCTTGTAATTATTTCAGAACTCACACTTGGAATCAAAATAACATCTCTCTTTGATGTAGCCGTATTGATTAAATCGACCACAATCAAGTCAAAGTTTTTTAATTGATGTACGCAACTGAATTAAAATGGTATTTTCAGCTGAAGTGCCTTAGAAGAGCCATTGTCCGAGCTGCACAAAACCTGCCCACAGTTACCGCTTCTCCATTTCATAAACACTGAATTCATCCAGGGCCAATAAGAATGTTCTATATTTATAGCCGTTAATCATTTTCAAGAGTACATTATAAAACAGTTTCTTACTGTCACAATTAGATCTTGTATTACTGAAATTTAAATTCACCAATTTTCTGTTTTCAGGCTATTTAACAAGTTGGATTTGGATTTAACATAAGGACTTCGGCATTTTAGCATAAGTCTATTTGTTTACCAGTGACCACACAATAGCTGATTCGATGCTTTGTACCTAGAGTAACATGAAAAAATAAATAGGTTTTGGGACTCTGCAGAAAGGAAAAGAACAGCAGGTAATGGCATATGGAAACTGAACCCCAAGAAAAAAGGTGTGTGCTTTTCTTTCTTCTGTTCAGAAGCACATTCTGATTGGGAACTTTGAGTATGTCACAGCAGCATTTCAGTAGGAACATGAAAAGAAAAAAGACATTATGTAAAAAGCAGCAATAGACCAGGTTGTGTAAGAAGTTTATACGTGTGTCTCCAGTATTAGAGAAGCTGTTGCAATCACACCTGGGGGAAGTGGGATTATACTGGTCCTTAATTATTTTTCTAGTAATGCTGGACAGAATTTTTTCCTTGAAACAGACCAAAAATGCCAAATCAAAACATTATTAAAAATGAGTATTTCAATAAGAAATCCACTATGAAAATGATTTTTAAATGAACACTGGGAAAAATCCAAAAAATTGTTTTGAAGAATTCTAAATCTTCATTTCACAATTCAGAAATGTAGTTTCAGAAATCATTTTTTTCATTTTTATATTGTTTTTACTATTTTCACATTGTTTCTTAACATTGCAGTAGAAGTCATGTATATTATGCATGACTTCTACTAACATAATTTAATTTTTTTTTAAATAAAATTTCAAACTAAAATTTTGGAATTTCAAAAACAAATTTCAAAATAATCAAAATTTTAGAAATTCTGTTTTATAAGAAATGTAGAAAATGTTTGTTTCTGTTCTGAATCAGAATGAAAAAAATTGAAATGTAAAAAATTCCTACAAAACATATTTCTGAGTTTGGCCAGACTTCACAGCCATATAGGTGAGGCCCCCACTATAAACCTCTGAATTCATGCTATCCAAATCAGGCAGCAGCCAAAAAACAAGCAGTTGTATGATGAGTAAGCAACAAACAATACATGAAGGGTAATATGGTTAGGTGGTGATAGAAACATGCAAGACAAGAGGTCAATGACAGACAGGAAAGCAATCACAGGACTTTAAAAACACATTCCCCACACCACGAAGCACAGCAATGAACCTGACTAATGGAATACAGTCTCCCAAAGGAAGTCATGGAAATACCATAGCTAGAATGGATTTAGAACTACACCGGACATAGCCTTGGAGCGAACAGTCCTGCAACAGAGAAATGGGGGACCATGGGCTCTCTTTCCCTTCTCTCGAATTTCTATATTTCTTTGTTCAGGAAAAGAGGAACTCTGTTACTTATCTATCCCTCCCAAGGTAGTTTAGCAAGTTTAACTACCTCCCTAACTGCCAAGCAGGGCCAGCTCCAGGCACCAGCGCAACAAGCAGGTGCTTGGGGCAGCCAACAGAAAGGGGCAGCACGTCTGGCTCTTCGGCAACGGATCCCTCAGTCCCTCTCAGAGGGAAGGACCTGCTGCCGAAGAATGAAGTGGCGGCGGTAGAGCTGCCACCAAAGTGCCATCGATTGCGGCTTTTTTTTCCCCCCCCCGCCGCTTGGGGCGGCAAAAACGTTGGAGCCGGCCTTGCTGCTAAGCTAAGACTAGGGAAGGGTAACCAGCCCAAGAAGCAGACAATCAAGACTTCCAAAGTACTCACAACCCACTTCCTCTGTGCATGCACAGATCTCAGTTTGCTAACAGCAGGTCTCTCACACTGGGCAACATCGAACCCTCAGAACATGTAAAAATTGCAGGACTCTAATTGTTCTGTAAAACGTGAGGCTGGAATGTAGATGGATAGTGGGCAGGAGAAGACTATAGGAATGGGAGGTTTGTTCCATTAGAACAGGGCTAGTGAACAGGCAAAGGTTCTGGCTGGTTCCTAAATTGTCACACAAAGCCAATGCAAATCAAAAATCCCAATACTATAACTGATGGCTTACATTTTAAAGCAACACCAGCTCATAACAGCAAAAGCCAGATGTGCTGGTTCAAAAACTGGCCCGGGTACAATCCTATCTGCAAGCAACTGATTTATTATCCTGACAGCACAGCTATAACCTGCAGGCAAGAGGAAGGGCAGGAGAAAACAGAGTTCTATGAGTATTTAGGGAAGGCTGGCAAGGCCTCCAACAGACAGTGAGTAGAAAAAGCCACCCAAGATTTCTTCAGGCAGCCACCCCATCCCACTTTCACCATGCTTCTCCTTCACCTTACTAACAGGACACACTGCAAATGCAGGCTGACTTTGGCATGAGCGTAGCAATCGACTAGTATGAGTGTACAGGAGGGAAAATGTACCCCCCATCCTCAATATATTACAATATCATTAAAACTTTACACTACCACCAAATGATAAAGGGAAAAGCCAGCTGTGCTGGCTAAGTCAGGCTTTTGGCAATACTGTCTGCAATGATTGTCCTCGTACTGACGGCCCAGCATTTTCCTTCTGGCCTAAGTCTGTAGTGGAAGACGACACCATATGGACAAGTTAGAAGAGATGAGAGGTCATGAGAGTTGTAGGTGGAAACTAAAGTGGAGACAGTTGTGCAGAGCATTAAAAGATAGCTTGCAAACAATGAGTGCATTTGTACCTTTTTTCATTTCTTTGTACATCATGAAGTAGGCCTGAAAGATGGAGTGAGGGTGTGTTTTCAGGGTTTTTTCTTATTTGGTTTTTACAATACAGAGTATAGATGTTTCTTACCTACCCGTTTTTCTTGGAAGAAATCTCTAAGGATGACTGGAGAACTAGCAGGTTTATGACCATTCAAATAAAACTGACTGATTGAGGGGAAGTTATCTTTATTCAGATTGTTTAAAGCTCTTTATATTTTTAACTGGTAAAGATTCAAGGCTCCTGCCTCTTTAATTTGGAGCGGAGAAGAACTCCAAAATAATGAGTAAGCACCTACCCCATGACCATACCAAAAAAAAAAAAAAAAAATTTAAAAGATTTGGAGGGCAATCTTAGGAATATTTAAGGATCTCTCTCAGGGGTGGGCACACTATGGCCCGGGGGCCACATCCGGCCCTCCAGACATTTCAATCCGGCCCTCGAGCTCCCGTCAGTTTGCCCCACTCCAGTGCTCCAGCTGGGGGCTTGCCCCACTCCTCACGTGCTGTGGCTCCGCGTGGCTCACAGAAGCAGTGGCATGTCGCTCCTCCAGCTCCTATGCATAGGGGCAGCCAGGGGGTTCCACAAGCTGCACCTGCCCCAAGCACCGCCCCTGCAGCTCCCATTGGCCAGGAATAATGACCAATGGGATCTGCAGGAGCATCGCCTGCAGACGGGGCAGTGCGCCAAGCCGCCTGGCTGCGCCTCTGCATGGAGTCAGAGGGGGAACATGCCGCTGCTTCCAGGAGCTGCTTGAGGTAAGCACCGCCTGGAGCCTGCACCCCTGACCCCCTCCCCCAGCCCTGATCCCCCTTCCTCCTTCCGAACCCCTTGGTCCCAGCCCGGAGCACCCTCCTGTATCCCCAACCTTTCAACAAATACAAAATGTGCACCTGCACCAATGCAGACCTCAGCTCCCACTCCCCCTTTCCCAGAGTCTTCTCAGGCTCACATTGTGCCCTAGCAAGGCCCTGGAGCCTCTACTGCCCCACCCCACTCCAGCAGCTGCTCCTGTCTTGAGCTGACCCCGGCACGGCCTGACTACAAGGTGGGGGGAGGTTCAGGTCAAGTATAAAAAGAACTCTACATTCTTGGGCACAGGTTGGAGTGCAAGGGTCTAATTCTGAGGAAGGACAACTTGGCAGCTGGTTTTATGCTGTGGTGTCTTTCCTGGGCCTGCAGGTGCCGCTGTGCATCGGACGAGGGCTGTTAACAGCCACATTATAATAACCGCACCCTTTCCCCACTGAGTGGCCAGGAGGCAGCTGCCTGGACTGGAGCTGAGCACGGAGCAAGCTAGGCCCCCATTCCAGGCCTGCGTTGGGCTGGCTGGTGCCATGTGGTTCATATCCCAAGTCATCAGTGGGACCCACCGCCATCCCCCTTTCGACCGCAACTGTTTGCGGGGGATTAGCAAGATGGTCCCATGGCAGGGGTAGAGGATGAGGGGACAGCAGACCAGGCCAGGTTTATCCCAGGGTGGGTAGTGGGCAGCAGGCCCAGGGTGTGTCTCAGTAATGACCAGGAAGGTGAACCAAATCCCAAGACAGGGATCTGGGGTTGGCCTGCTTAGGCTGTCGCAGCTACTTCCTGTCCAGCCGGTGCAGAGAGGGGGCAGTATTGACAATGCAATGATTTGGAGCCCTGGCCCAGCCTTCCCCAGTGACCTTCTGCAGGCCTGGGGGGACATACCACAGCATAAAGCTGGTTGCCAAGTTGGCCCCCCAACCCACTAGACCTTTGCAATCCAACCAGAATAAATATTGGGGTCAGGTCAGGTATGAAAACCACTGTGTACTCTCAGGCTCAGGTCAGGGTCAGACTTCCTGTGGTGTAGAGGAGTTTGGATCGGGCTTTAAAATCAGGCCCAAGCAGACTTCTAGTCTCCAGCCTGCAGGGCACAGAGCTTCCCCTGGATTCCTACCTCCGTTAATTCCCCTTTCCCGTGCTGTAGTGAGGTAATTATTGTTGAGCTCTGGGCATCTGCCTCTGCTGCATCATACCTGTTCCGGGTCTCTACGTCTTAGCACATATGGCCTGACAGCTGCTATTGGGTCACTGGTGCTGCAGGTGGCTACAACAGTCTAGTGGCCAAAGCAGGAGCTGCAGACAACTCAGGCAAAATTCCTAGCCTGCCAGTGTTTTCCACCGAGAGTCCCAATTCCCTCAAAACTGGCCCCAAATCCTGACACTCATCAATATCACACGTGTTAGCAACATTGAAAACTAGACCACACAGACTATAAGTATAATCCCAGCTCAAACCATCTGCCTGCCTGCTCTGGAAAAGGCTGACAGCAGTTAGTCTGATGGAAGAGAGGCAAGCAGCGCTCCGGAGAACATTTAGATTTTCATATAATAGAATTATAGAAACGTAGGACGCGAAGGGACCTCAATAGGTCATCTAGTCCAGTCCCCTGCACTGAGGCAGGACTAAGTATTCTCTCCCTCCCAGTGAAGAAGCCTGGAGTGTGCGGCACAAACAGGCATACTGCATATCTAACAGCCCCATCCATTCTTTTCAGAGATGGGGAGAGGGTTCTGGGGCATTTCACGACCTCACCAGACTCTGCTGAAGTGAACAACCTGAGCTATCAAAATGGTCAATTTTAATATTTTGGCTACTGAGGCTTCTCATGTCTACAAGTGTAACCTACTAATTTAGTCTGGCCCTAGGTCAGCAAGAGCCAGGAAGCTGCCTTGCTATACCCAAGAGTTGGAACCTCATTGTTTTTAGATCAGTGCTTCATTCTGCACTGAATTAGTACAAGGAAACACTGGCAGGGTGCAGCGAGCATGCTCTTATCATACAGTGGGCTACTTCCCAAATATGGAGGGTTTTGAGCTTTCCAAATCCTTTTAAACACGGCTCACATACCAAAATGCAAGGTATTATGAAGAACGAAACTTCAGAGACAGTACTTATGCTAACACATTGAAAAAACTCATTTGACTATTGTTAGTGTCTTTGCCCATTATCGGTCTTTTGGGGCCAGAAGCGTGTTAATTTCAAGGGCTGTTCACATGGCAGTGCAGTTTGACTTTCACCAACACACTCTTCTCAATTCAGAGAGAGGATTTAAAGACAGATTAATATACATTATGACTAACTGTTTAGCACACAAAAAATGCACTGGTACATTCAATAAGATACGAAAACTTTTATGTGGCGTTTAATTTCCCTGGTGTAGGTAGGTTTTCAACATCCAGTATTATCTGAATGAAGTTTTTAGTGGCTTGGATTGTGTAAAAAAAATTAATCAAGATGAAAAAGAAAACATTGAACTGAATGCAAGCTGATTCTATACAGAGAGCTCCAAACACAAACGCCTATCAATATGTGTATTTCAGAGTTACACACACTTCTTGAGAACTGTCTGACAGCTTTGAGACCTGTCCTTGTCTCTTATCGGAAAGTGTATTTAAAATGGTTAGCTGATTGTGTCTGATGTTAAATCATCCACATTCAAGCAACTATGAAATAGTTATACCTATTAAAATGGGTAGGAAAGGCCATGTGCAATATCCAGTTTTTAAACTTTCTCAGTTGATTTTTTTTAAGTCACAGTCTCCAGTACACCCTAATAGTCAAAACGTCATTTAAAAATAAAACCACTCCCCTATTTTAGGATCATGGTAGCTCCACTGAACAGGTCTCTAATTCCTCCAACCCCAATCATTTCATAATCCTTCACAGCGCTAATGAAGCTTTGCTCATTTTCATAACAATGCAACACACTGTTATGCAGCCTCTGTCTGAGGCACAAACACCTTTGTGGAATGAATGGAGTCGAGGTTGTGGATTACAATACTGAGGACATTTGAATGTTTAAAGCAACTTAAAATGTGAATTTGTTCCACACACTTCAACTTGCTTTTTAAAAAACAGGGGGAAAGTATGGCCAGGGCCAAACCAAACACTGAAATACTTTTGTTTACAGCTACAAAACTATATATAAAGAAATGTCAGGTTCTTGACTTTGCTTTTATCTCTCTTTACCAATGCAGATACGTCCACTAACAATGGATACATAAAGGCAAGAATCAGAGGTTCGGAAATGACCACGGCACCTTCCAAACACAAACAGAATGCAACAGCTACTGAATGCTACACAGTTAAAGGAAAAATGTGGCCTAAAAGTCTGATAAATACGTGAAGACGAATGTACATTGGGGCACTCTGTGATGCGGTATGCAGGGATTTATCTACCTGTGTGACTACCCTTGGTGTGTTAGGCCTGGTAAGTGACAATGCAGAATCTAGGCATTGCTTCCTGGTGTTATTTCAACTGAGTCTTACCTGCCAGGGTACTGGGAGTTTGTATGGAAAGGTATGAGTTTGAAAAATGGAGGGTTACAGACTGCCAATTAATTCTCTAAAATGTGTAGTAAAAACCTCAAAAGTCAATTAAAACCAATATAAATAACTACTTCTGTAACCAAAAATTAATGCAACAGATTGGTAACTTGTAGAATGACAGAAAAATATGGAGAAGAGTAGTAAGCCATTAACATGCCTTACAAAAAAGCAAGTGTGGGGCATGTACCCTTCAAGGCAAAGGCCATCATTCATTCCAGCCTCCGATCCACAACTCTAGCCATTCTTGTCTGGATATGATCGTCGTGACATGCCAGTGGAGCATTGCAAACGGTTCCCATTTGGATCAGACTATAGCAGCTTTTGTTGGCCTGAAGGAGAACAAGTTGTTTTCAAATCTAAAAAGTATGCTAACCTGGTGAGCACATCATATGCCAATTTTTTGATCCTGTCCAGTATCCATCCATCTGGTATTTCCGGTAGAGTTAGAGTGAGGAGTTATAATCTAATCGACAACTTGCACAAGTGCTTTATTATACTAAAGTATTTGCAATTCTGTCAGACAAGAGTTTGTAAATCCACAGCTAACATGTTTCAGTGACAGTGATCCTGACAGGGTCGCATCTACATTACTGGGTAAGTTACAGCTCTCATCTGATGCAATGGAAAACAGTTCAGTTCCAATGAAATATACATTGTATCCATTTTCCATATACAACTCCCTTGTCCCCCATTCTTTATGGGCACATTCCTTTGTTTTAATCATTGATAAAGAAGAGATTATTGTTTACATTTGAAAAACTGGTTTACAAAAACTTGGAAAGATCTATAAAGAATGTTAACTAAACACCAGCTTAGTAACTAATCTGCTCTTTTCACTATTAATGCATTGAGAAGTAATTAAGTTAATTAACTTGGCAAAAAACCCCGTCTGATGTACATGAAGTTAAGACTTTGCCTTCTTAATCAATTTAATGGGGTGTGATAAGTATTTCAGTGCCACTGGTTTGATCAGGGACACGTAGCGGAAGTTATCTCCATAAGAAGGAAGAAACGCAGAGGTGAGGTTAAGCGCTGTTTGAAGAGGTTACTTTTAGAGGAAAGGAAGAAAACAAATGGAATTTTAGGAGTGAGCTGTATATGGTTTTACTGCCTCAGTGAGTAAGTACAAGAAAAGAGATTTGCAAGGATTACATTGCTATCAACAGACGATCCGGTTCTTTTCCGTATCTTAATAAAAAGGGCTTTATTTGATGTCAGGACTTTAGTCTAAACCAAAGTTTTTAGAGACTTATTTCTGAAGTTTAGTATTCTGGCTCTCTAAGCTTGGCAATTAGAGGAAGTCATAGAAAACTGGTAGGGTAGGTTCAGGTCATTCTAAAAGACATTCTGAAGTCTTTGAGCCAGATCCTCATCCCTGATTAAAAAAAGCGTATGTTCTGTACTTGCACTTGCATGCAGAGTGCTCCATTTTCCCAGCTAAGCTAAGACACGAAGCAGCCAAGATTGAATTTGAATTGTCCATTCCTCAGACATGAATTTAAGCGTTTCGTTTTCATAAGGTAGCCTAACTGGAGTAGCTAAATGAACAAACTCTTATGGAATTAACAATGCGCTAATAATGCTTTGCTACAGAATATTCCATCCTGAAGGAGCATATGACAAGTATAAACTGATATAGAAACACACACAGAAATCACTTTATCCACAACTCAGATGCAGCCATTCTTGGTCAAAACACGAGAAACGTGCAATAGTGCAGAAGAGTTAGCCAGGAAGCAAAAAATATCTTTGCATTTGATGCTGCTAGGGGAATTTTGTTAATTTCCATTTTTTAAATTGCTAAACAGAAAACTGGAAGAGTTACTTTGGGGTCTATTGTGTAACTAACCATACGAATTATACTTGGCTTGCTGCTGTTGCTGGTCTTTTTACTGTTGCTCTGTCTATTATTATTAATGTAACTCTTGAGGATTTCTCCCGATAGCCAGCTGTGTAAGTAAAACAAGCATTTAGGTTAGCATCTCTGGCAGAGCAGCAATTGCAGTACCTTCAAGAGCTGCTCCTTTCCTTCACACGTCAGTCAAAAGTCAAAGCAAGAGAGACACAGGCTGCGGCACTGGGAGATGAGACCTTCAACCAGTAAAAAGGCAAATCCTGTAATGGCACCAAACAGGGATGTCCAGTCACCCACTCAGCTGCTTGAGATAAAAAAGGCCTGGGATAGATGCCCACTGAAATGACACGCGTTATGAAAAAGCACATAGCTTGTGGGGGCGGGGAAGGAAACAGCAATTAGAGCCATCTGGAACAACAACAGGGAAATCTACTTAGGCAGTGGGACAGTAGTTTTATCCCAGGAATAAGTCTCTTGGAAACACGAATAAATGGGACCCAATCCTGGCAAAAGTTCATCGATTTCACTGGTGCAAGCTCGTGACCAAAAAATTTACTTGATTGTTTTCCCTCCCAACTATATTCTGCAGATATTTGCACAAACCACTCAGAGGGAAATCCTGTAGAAGAAAATTGAGGTTTTATACATCTTCCCAGCAACAGATCTGAAACAGATATAAAAGGTTATATGGAGTAACCATTAATCCAGCTGGTTACAGTCAGAGCTTTCACAGACTACAACCCTTATTACAGGAAGGGAGTCGGTAGCGGAGAGCAAAATAAAAAACTCATTTCAGAGCTTAAATGACAACCAGAGAAACAGACCAACATAGCAGCCAGCTCCCTGCTCTGGATTAGTTTGCTAGTCCTGGTCTCTCAGCTCCCCAGGGCAGCAGGAATCAAGACTGCTTGTGGAGTGAGAATACCCAGCCAGGGGTTGGACTGAAGGAGGGGAGCAGGCCCCTCGGGCGCATGAAGGAGCAGCACATTTAATAAACACTTTCTGCAGAAACCAACTGTGTAATTAATACACCTCCAAACTACTTAAAAACAGACCAGCTAGCTCAGCTTCACTACCAATAGGCAAGGAGGAAGCAGAACTGAGGGAGACAAGTTTCTACTCTGAATCTTTCACCTGATATTGGGAAGTGGGGGCTGGGCAGAGATATCTGCTTTTTCTGGGACCTAGGAGAAAAAGGAAAAAACAGAGGGATACAGTACCTAGGAACCAAAAAGAGCAGAGTTTGCCATAGCTCAGTCTAAGGCCCAGGTTTCCTTTAGAGGCAGTTGTCTCCAATGGAGCAAGACCTAGGAACTTCCAAATCTTCCCCTCCCTGTGTGGCTTTAGTCGAATAACCTCTTCCTTGTGCTCAGGATCCTCTTCTCAGGATGTTGTGAGAATTAATTACAATTCAAGTTTTCAAGTATTTTTGGGTGCTTGACAATGTTTAATCCACTCTGCGCTTGTTCTCAGGCTATGGAGCAGACCAGGTTTTTCTTGGGAACAGAAGTGTATTTAGATTGGTCTGTTTTTCCGCTGAAATACTGGGGTGTTTGCAAACAGAACACGTAGCACAAGTTCGGCTGTATATGCCTCTCGATGATTCCACTCCCTAGGGCCACAGTAATCCCATAATCAGCGAGCACACTACCGCTACATGAATGAGAGATGCAAACATGGGTCACGGACACTAAGCAAGCCACTACAGTGTTTCTATTTAGCTGTAACTGAGCAGAGAGTTGCAATACCAAGTATATCATGAGAGTACCGAGAGACTATTCCACTGTGGTATACAGTTAGAAAGAGTTTGTGCTAGTTCATGAATTTTAACTGGAGCACATGGAACCAGGTTGTTTTGTGCATTTAACAGATAGCCAGTCAATACTGGTAAAGTTCTACCACAGTCAGTTTTGTTCTCCGCAGCTTGGCATCATCCCCCAGAATTTACATTTAAAACAGAGATGCAATTAATTGAGTGAGACATTGATAAGGTGAACAGGCCCCAAATATAAACTGCCTGAAAACAGTCTTAAAATCTGCCTATCAGTCCTGCCCTCACCCAAAATCCAGGCAGCAGCAGTGATAAAATCCCAGCTTCTTTGCTGGGCAGCAGTACAGTAACGGATCCAGAGCACTGGGTGTCTGGATGTGGGCACGGGCAGAGCAATGTACATGTCACAACTGCCCATTTGTGAGCTAACTGGGAATTGAGCCTCTCAAAGGGCTTGGCCTGCATGCCAGGATAGAACAGAAGGGATGAGCGGAAGGAATGTGACCTCAAAGGGAAATTCATTGGAACAGATCAGCAGTCCCTACCATACAGCTCATGCATCTATCACTAGCAGGAGATAAATGTGCAAGTTTTATTGAAAAAAAGTACCTGACTGAGGCTTGTAATCTTCAAGATTTACATTTAATTAAAAAGGTGAGACCTACTGTGAGGAGCACCCTAACCTGGCCTGATCTCTGGCACTGGGCCGTCCCAGAGTCAGGAGGAAGAGACATCTGAAATAAAAACAACCTGCTAGCCAGGAAACAAATGCATATGTGGGAGCGGGAGGAGGAACAGCTACTTCTCTTACAGGGCTCATTGAAATGAGAGATGTATTACTATAAGACAGTGAATTTCTTTGGTAATTAGGATGTAAACTCATTCTGAATCTGGTACATGCAATATTTTATACTTCCTATCAGAACATCTTGAATCATTTCTGTGCTAAGCTTGGCTAAGTTATTAGGTTTCACTGGATTCCTGAACATACTAGGCTTTCACCATTCAGGTTCTGATGATTAAACAGTAGAGGGCAGCATCCTACAGACTGACAGGGACCACCACTCACAAACCACACGGGAAGAATGGAGGAGAGGGAATAAGGTCGCTACCCCATGGGACCACAGGCATGCCTAATGTAACAAAGCAACACACTGGAGGCAGGTGGATACCCTGCAGAATGCAGTCTTAATCACAATTAACTTAAAAAGTAATCAGAACAATGAAATATCAGACAAGGGATAGTGTTAACACCTCCAGTCAGAAACAATAGTTCACACTTATTTGCAGTCAGAGGATGATGAATACAAAATACAAATAATGAATTAAACCTCAGCAATGCCAAGGGTAAGAAACTATTCTTATCTATGTTGAACAGATGGACAAAGACTCAAAAGGTAAATGACTTGTCCAAGTTCACTCAGTCTGTGGCACAGCCAGTAATAGAAACAAGATCTTCTGACTTCCAGTCCTCTGTTCCAATGACTAGCCCAGTAAAAGTTCCCTGATGCTTACAATTTCCATATATGTAGCTGATGTTATTTTTAAGTACATTTTGTTGCAGTGAAAGATGCCAGGCTGAC
This sequence comes from Trachemys scripta elegans, assembly GCF_013100865.1. Classification (NCBI taxonomy): domain Eukaryota; kingdom Metazoa; phylum Chordata; order Testudines; family Emydidae; genus Trachemys; species Trachemys scripta. Next base: position 23,950,015 of record NC_048314.1, read on the forward strand.
AACCCTAAAGAACCAAGTAGCCTATCCACATAACAGTCATATTCCTGGCAGAAGTTGGAAAACTTTTCTCTGCCTCCTGCAAGTGTGCTGCAAACCTGAAATGGAGGGACTTTTATTTAAAAGTAATAATGAGTAAGCAGTACAAAAGTATAAAGCAGGAGCGTGCCTGAGAGTTGGCATCCCTATCTAAGCTCCTATGCCTCTCATTGTAAGAGTCAGCCCCAAAATCCATGCTGAGGTAAGTGGGCCTGAGTACCTCAACCCATTGACCAAGTTGGTGAAGCCTCTCTACTACCCTAAGAGACCAAGAATGAAAAGTCCTCCTGCAGAGGAGAGGAAGTACCAGTTGGTATGCATGGGACACGGAGCAAATGAGTTTTAGCTGTTATTGAGGATGTACTAGGTACCAGAGTTGGGACTACCATCAGTACGAGTGCAAGTAACTTCGCCAATGCTGACAGAGGGAGTCTGAGAAGACTGAGGGGTCTTTGGTAAGGCCAGGTAAGTCTTCCATACTGAGTACAACAGACCTGGTGTTACTTGAGCTACTGGCATCAGTATCGGGGTAGACAGTACCAGACAGATCAGTCCCAGGAGTTTTGGCACCGAGGTGTGGGTACCAGGTGATCTCTGGAGAACCAGAGAAGAGGCATGGGCTCCAATACCTGAATGGGTGCTAGAAAAACCCTTTTTGGATCTCAAGCCATCCTTGGTCTGAAGCTTAGGAGGATTTATGGGCCTTAGAAGTTGAAGGGCCTAAAGGAGACCTCTTTTTCTCCCTATGAGCTCTGTGCTCTTCCCCCTCCCCCCCTTTCACCTGCAGTTTTACCAGATGAGCTGAGACATCTGAGGTATAAGTCTAGGAACAGCAAAAGCACTTCTTGATTAAGATGGCTCAGAAGTTTCTGCCCAGGCAACCCAGAAGAAGAGGGATACACTGGTCTCGCCAATAGAAACATTTTTAGTGGAGATTCCAATGTTCCTTGAGCTCTTTTAGAGAATGATTTCCATATGGCAGACTTGTCAGTGATGTGCAGACATAATAAGCACCTTGCATGCCCATTATTTAAAAGCACTACAGCCTTGCATGAAGGACAGGTCTTGAAACCTGGAAATTTATATTCAGCCATATTGGTAAACCCGGTACTGAGAGTGCCTCCCAGGTAAATAAAAACAACTTCCCTCAAAAAGGGATAACTAAACCAACCTAATCCTATCTAAGCACTTATTTAAGAACTATTTATTCATGAAAAGAAAGGCTGCACAAAGTGCACAAAGAGCAAAATGTCTAAGCAAAATGGCAGACACTGCAAGTTCCGATTTGTGGGTGGTGAGGAGGAACTGAGAGGCAAAGGGGTGGTCCCACTCTTTATGGAGGGGAGGCTACTGAATGCACCAGTGTGGCCCCAATGGACACTGTTGACCAAAAGAATCAATTGATGTGTATGCACTCAGTGGAACCTCTCTCTCTCTCTGCAAAAGACGTGCTGCACAAATTATTTTGGATAAATTGTCTGGCCTGCGTCACACAGGAGGTCAAACTACATGATCACCGTGGTCCCTTCTGGCCTGGGAATCTATGAATCTATACGGTGACGTACTCTAACAAGGTTACTTTATGATCCAGATCACAAGACATTCTACGGCAACTTAAAGATACATAGGATTTATTCATGCATCTTCAGCAACTCTTGGAGCTGGAGACCTACCTGATGATCATTCTGCATTGAGGCCAATCTCCCCCACCAACACAAGCTCACTCAGTGAATGCAGACACACAGATGGGCAAGATTTCTCGAGAGGATATTTCCTGTGGGAGGGAGATTTCCTTCCCGTGGGCTTTTTCCGCCCCCAGAGGAGGGCATGCTCTTGCCCTATATTTCTACCAGCTGCCTGTAGGTGCAGAGAATGTGTGTGTAAACACTATGAATGCATAAAATACACAAAGGTCAGTTTTGTGAGATGTAGCCCTAACAAATCCAAACTCAATTCTGTACACTTCTGGGGTTTGGGGAGAACAGAAAACCAAACTATAGTTATCCCTATGGAAATACTATCTGTTGGTACATGCTTTATTTTCACAAGAATGGGACTGGAAAGTACAGAAGACCATGATGATTATTCTGCATATGCAGATATGGATGGAGATTTTCCACTGCTCCCTGATAATAGCTCTTGGTCTAACCAAGCATATATCAGAGAAGCAACACAGTTTGCTCCACGGTTAGAGCAGAGGAATGAGTCAGGACACCTGGGTTCTAGTCTCAGTTCTGCCGTACACTTCAGTTTGAGCACCGGCAAGTGACCACCTCCTCATGCTTCAGTTTATCTTTCTCTAAACTATGAATAATTCTACTTCTTAGGTTGTTGTGGAGCTTAATTGCAGTGGTAACATGCTCTGAGGTCCATGGAGAAAAGGTTTCTTTAGAAATGAAGAGCATAATTAATAATAGAGAAAGTGAGATTAGACAGGAAGCTATCAGACAAACTGCCTAGTGTGGTAATATCTCCATCAATAGACACATTCTGAAATAGTTTAGACAGGTGTCTGGTGAGATTACAGCAGTGGAAGAACCAAGGAGGGAGGAAGGATACTGGACAAGAGAATCTGAGGAGTCGCTGCCAACCTTGTTTGTGAACATGACTGTTAAAAGAGAAGCAAGAGATCTTGACTAGAAAGGTGTGACCCTTCTGGTTTTATAGCTTAGATCTCGTTCCCTCAGAGATGCCCACCCCATCTCTCTCCTACAGCACTCACTATCCTCAAAACCGTAGAGCTGCTTCTTCATGTGAAGTTATAAAGCTTTGCTTGTGACACCACAACTACTTGCCATAAACAGTGTGATGTCATAGAGCATGACAAGACCAGAGAAGGTAAAGGAACGCAGCTGGAGAATAGGCGTAATAAAGATCCTGTTTTCCTACAGAAATCTGTGGAACTGAAGAACAAAGAAATAGAAACTATGAAAATTTGCATTTAGAAACAAGTATTGCTGATAAATCCTGGAATTTTTCATGTTACTTTAATTTATGCCAAGGGACTGAAACTAAGCACATTTGTTCCAGGATTGGGAGAGTGGGAAGGTGGCTTAAGAAACTTTTGCACCTTCCTCTCCCCTGCTCCCCCATCCCAAGATATCCTGTGCACACTTTGGATACAGCAAGAATCTAGGACTTAAACAATAACCCTTCTGCTCCCCTTCCGTCAAATTTGGTACTAGTCACTCCCTTCAGCCAAATAAAGCATTTTCTCAATGTTCCCAAAGTGTGCATCTGAAAATGGTGGCAACAGCATCTATCCCTATCCAGCTGTCTCTCTGGTCAGCCAGCATGAAGCCCCAACTTAACATATACCTTAGTGGAAATAAAAGAGATAATTTTACCAGAACAATTTTAGTGAAATACATTTATCCTTGTTTCTTTTGGGGAATTGTACAGGGAAAATTGTTCAAATTCATATTAATACACAACAAGATCACCACTGAAATAGGTGAAAAAACTGAAATCATAAATATACATTCTTTAAGACAATTCATTTTTTCAAAGAAACTACACAAACATTTCTTTCAGGAGTAATCAAATTATATTAAATCAAATCCCATAATTAAAATCATGCCATTGGTCAGCTCCTATTTGTTTTCTCTGCACCCTCATTTTTGCTCCAGATCTGTCACATTACATTAACACCTTTCCTACTCATTGCCTACAGAAATAACAGCCTTTGACGTGCCTGCACAATCCATTTGTCCTGCTCTAATTACTTTTTGACATAGCCTTTTTTTCTGTTATGTTGCCTTTACTGACCTCTGTATATATTAGAGACATTTAAATCAATCTTTAAATCCTGAAATCTATGCTGTTTATGATGCCATCGATAGAGAAGTCACTAGCATTTTGGAGATCAAATATTTAGTTCTATGTTAATGGGATATTACCTATAAGGGAAAGCTACCACATATTCATAGTGGTTATAATTCACTGCCTTAATGTGGGCTCTCTCAAGACCAAACAGAGGTTCAGGGTTACATTCCCAGTCTGTAAACTTATTATCCAAAGCTGGGTAGCTAAAGGGAAACTGAATTCTTGTGTGTGCATTGCTTGAGAATTTCCTTTTCATATCAGCTTGCTAGCTCTTGGAGAAAATACCAATCAATTTTTTTTTGGGGGGGGGGGGAGGGGGGAGAGGGAGAAAGAGGAAAAAATGCATTTTTACAGGAAAGCAAAGTAAAAAAGAATTTTTGCTGGCACCGAATCGGTATATGGATTGCATCTTCTGTTCAGTCTTGGGGTGTTTGTTAAAGAAAATTTAGATTAGTTATTCCATTTTGCAAAGCAGCATAAGACCCCTTATGGGTTGCAGCACAGGCAGGGCCGGCTCCAGGCACCAGCCCACCAAGCATGTGCTTGGGGCGGCACCTAGAGGGGGGCAGCGCGGCGCTCTTGCCGCCGGGGAGAGCGGAGCCCTGGCTGGGCTCGCCGCCCTCCCCGCGGCGCTCTGGCCGCCGGGGAGAGCGGAGCCCCAGTCGGGCTCGCCGCCCTCCGCCCGGGGCTCCTGCCGCTCGGGGAGAGCGGAGCCCCGGCCTGGCTCGGCGCCCTCCCCCTGGAGCTGCGGCCGGTCGGGGAGGGCGGGCCTGCAGCTGGGCTCGGCACCCTCCCCTGCCGTGCTCCCCGCAAGGGGGCGGCGGGAGGCTTTTTTGCCAGGGGTGGCAAAAAAGCCAGAGCCGGCCCTGAGCACAGGTGCCACGGGGGTTAAGTGAGAAGACTTAAAAAGTGGATTCCCTCAGCTCAGAATCCTATTGCTTTGGTTATTTTTAAGTTGGACTTAAACAAAAAGGTTAAAATACCCTTTAGTCTTTCACGTTCTTCAGACACACACACTTCTAAGGAGAACAAAATTAATCCACTTCAGGTCTTTCCATTACTGCATGTATCCATTGATCAAAAATGGAAGAAAACAGCAGAATGAAACAAGTAAATGAAACAAGAATGGTTTATTATTAGGTCACTGAAATTCTATTTTTAACTACATCAAAGCATGCCAAACAGAATTGGCTGAATTATGACAGGAGAATTATCCCAGAACAGAAAGAGTGACAGCACGTTATTTAAAATATCACTGGTATAATTACCTAACTGGCATAATGCCACTATTTTTGCATTTGTGAATGGTTTAAAAATATTACTACATTCCTCTAGCAGAATAGCAAGACAGATCCAAAAAGGGGGGTTAAATTAGCCACAATGTCTTCGTAATTAAAGATAGCCTGCTTAGCTAACAATCTGAGAGAAACTGATCCCCCCCTTTTCCCCAGCATGCCGATCTGCATACTCAGGCACAGGTCTGGTCCCCACTGACTGAGGACCTGTATTTACAGCTATCTAAGCATGGCTGCAGAAAAAATGGTGTATAAATCCCATTTGGTCTGCATGCGATTAACAGAGTCAGGAAGTATCAGAGGGGTAGCCGTGTTAGTCTGAATCAGGAAGGCGAGGCCACACCAGGACGTAAAATGGTTTTATGCAACTATGTTTAAAAATGGCAATTTTTAACAATTTCAGTGTGGCCAAACCCAAAGAGCTATGACCAAGATTCAGCTCTGATAAAGATGGGTGTTAGATTACAATGCGTCCATCCTACTCCCAATTCAGGCAACCCAACTTCCAAACTGCATGCTCTTGGTACACTCTCACATGGCTTCAGGCAGTGCAGAGACCCCTTACTGAATTTGTGCAGTCAATTTTTTTTAATAGTGATCAAGCTCTTTGGATTGGGGTTGCAATGTTTTTTGTCACTAACCATATTAACACACTGTGCGTTACCCAAGAAAATGTGTTATGACTTAGGAACTCTTCCTTAGCAAGACTAATTCTTCTCTCTCTCTCTCTCTAAGGCTTCACTCATCCCGCAGACACCAAAGGGATGCAGGATCTGTTCAATCTCAGTTCCTTAATCCTTGAGACTGTTAACCAGGGCACCAATTAAAATGAAACTTTTGAGCTGTGGACACATCTGTCCATCGGTGAAATGAACTGAGACCAAGCATGCACTTAGTTCATACATGAAAATAAAGTGAAGTCTCCCACAGAGTTCCTAGAGCTGTTCCTGCCTGCGAAAGGCTTAGTTGGTCAGTATAGATGGAACTGGCAGGGTCACCTGTATTTAATGTTGCTCGACACTTCCCATATTAAGATCTAGTTTTCAGTTGATTATAATATCACCATGCTTTAACCATTTGATCTGAAGTTTTCATGCCAGGTTTGTGCCCCAGACTGACTTTTTTGGAAAATTTCAGCAGTTCAGTTGTTTCCGAGTATGAGATTACGGAAAAACATCGCTTTGCCCACGTTAAAAAGTCTTACAGACATTTCATTAAGAAGCTGTAGTACATCTGTGCTTTGTCAAATTTCAAGTCCTTGCTGCAGATAGGTGGTCATGAAAATCCACCCAAATTCGACCAAGTTATGAGTTTCTGAAAAATCTTGGTTTGTACCTGCTCAGTTGAGACTTGTTAGAGTCTGGCAGCTAGATTTTCTGAAGATTCAGTCTGTACTGAGCATGCACCAGCCCAGGGCTGCAGGGCCTGAACAGGACCTTCCCCATCGTTGCTGCTTTCAGCTGCGGGGCACCAAGAACAAAAGCAGGGAGAAGGTCTTTCCTGTGCTATCAATGTTTCCTATGCGGGTGCTCAGGCAGTATGGAGGAAGCTACCTGATTCTAGTGCAGAGAAACAAAAGCTGGACCTAGAGGAAGGGGAGGACGGTAGTAACAGATTGAGACAAGGAGCCTACAATGAGGTGGGACAAAGCAGCCACAACTGTGACTGGCTAGAGAAGGAGAATTTGGGGAAGACTTGGATGAGGAGCCCAGAGAGGTAGCCAGCGCGTGTTAGGGTTGCCACCTTTCTACTCTGACAAAACCAAAACACCCCTGCCCTACCCCACTCCAAGGCCCCATCCCCACTCACTCCTCCCCTCCCCCCCCCAGAGATGAGGGACTTGGGGTGCAGGAGGGGGCTCCAGGCTGGGATCGAGAAGTTCGGAGGATGGGAGGTGGATCAAGGCTGGGACAGGAGGTTGGGGGTGCAGGAGGGAGCCCCGGGCTCGGACTGAGGGGTTCAGGGTGTGGGAGAGGGCTCTAGGCTAGGGCAGGGGTTGGAATGCAGGGGGGATGATGGCTCCAGCTGGGGGTGTGAGCTCTGATGTGGGGTTGGGGATGAGGAGTTTGGGGTGCAGGAAGGTGCTCCGGGCTGGGGCAGGGGGTTGGGGTGAGGAGGGGGAGGGAGAGAGAAAGGATTTCAGCCCAAATGGTTAAAGTTTGATGACATGTAAAGACCTCAAAACAGGATCTCCTAATGGGAAGAAGGGGTCAAGCTTTATTTAACATATTATACAGCTCCCATTATCATAACATCCAACATTGGGGGGGAGGGATAGCTCAGTGGTTTGAGCATTGGCCTGTTAAACTCAGGGTTGTGGGTTCAATCCTTGAGGGGGCCACCCCATCTGGGGTAAAATCAGTACTTGGTCCTGCTAATGAAGGCAGGGGGCTGGACTATGATCTTTCGGGGTTCCTTCCAGTTCTAGGAGTATCTCCATATATATTATATTATCTCCATCTTTTAACATATTTATCCTCTCACCACCACTGTGAGGTACAGAAGTGCTATTATCCCAATTTTATAGATGGAAAACTGAGGCATGAGGGGTCTAAGGCCCAAATTTATAAAGTATTTAGGTATTTCTATGCACACTGCCTTGCTGATTTAGGAGCCTAAATCCCATTTTCAAAAGGGACCCAGGCACTTGAGTCTTAATCCCATCAACAAGTGATGGATTTAGACTCAAATGCTTAGATCCATTTTCCAAATGAAATTTAGGCTCCTAAATCAGTGAGGCATTGTGACACTTAGCACACTTATAAATGTGTTCAGGAAACTTATAAACATGACCAACTTTTTTTGTTCCACAATGTATCACCTTTTAATTGTACCTTATGTGTAGTAGGGTCCTTCATTTTCAGTTTTTATTTTAATTCTTCCCAGAAATTTATGTTTATTACCACAAGAACAAAAACAGATGAAAATCAGTGCAAAAAAATTATTTTTTCGGATAAATATCTGTTTATTTTGGTGGACTGAAAGACAGCGGGGGAAGTATTCTGTAGATTAATGCTTTGAATTCCGTTCAATGAGGTTTGCTGCAGAACTAAAACAGAACACATACTTTCTTAAACTTAGAGGTGGCATATCTCAAATCCCCAAATAAAACTTCATTTGAATAAACAGTTTCCTGTTGTATGCTTAGAACCATTAGCCTATAATATTTATATTTAATAACTGGGCCACACCATTTGCACTTTTTTTTTTTTTTAAAGCTTTTGAATACTTCCTTGTATTCTGTAACTTATTCTGATACAGATTTTTGTTTTCTTCCCATTTTAGAGTATCAAATCTTTAAACTGTTATCTGCTAGTAGCATGAAATGTATACATGGTGGGCTTGAGATTCATCAGTACATTCAGATGTGCACACAGTTCAGAGCTTGTGTGCATGCCTTTGTTTATTGTGTGTGTATCTTCTAGACTAATTCCTAGCTTTACTTCAACATTCAGCTTTGCATATACAGACAATATTATTGTAATACATCTCATGCAATGTATTGTATTTTCCTAAGAAGTTTTTTTTTTTTTTTTTTTTAAAAACACACATTTGAATGATACAAAAGTAGGGCAAAAAATCAGGAAAAAACTGAATACTTTTTGTAAAGCCCGGGAATTTTCGGGCAAAAAATCAGTTTTAACTGAAAACTGAAGGGGCTTATGTGTTCTATGATAATGGCATATCATTAGTTTGTTCTACTGGCTTTGCACTTGCATGCATATATACATAGAATGGACGTTTCCATTCAATAGGGGTTCTCTTGGATTTGTCCATACATGCACATGAAAAGTGAGTGCAGTTTCATTTAATATGCAAGGGCATATAAAATATAATCCATGTCTGTGTGTATGGAAAGAGACGGGGTTCTAACTCAGATACACATAGTAGTAGACACAGCATATTACTGCTGTCTTGCAAATAGTTACACATGACAATTTGTTTTTTTTTTTTACATTAGTAAATTACATATAAAAGAACTACACAAAAACGTTATGAGAACTCAAAGCGGCAAAAAAAAATTTAAAAGCCAATCGGCGGCACTTTGGCAGCAGCTCAATCGCGCCGCTTCATTCTTCCGCAGCAATTCGACGACGGGTCTTTCACTCCCTTTCTTCCTCTTCAGCGGCAGCTCTAAGAGGAAGAGAGGGACCCGCCGCCGAATTCCCACCAAAGACCCAGAGGTGCCACCCCGATACCGGACAGAGTGCCGCTCCTTTGTATTGGCCGCCCCAAGCGCCTGCTTCCTTTTCTGGTGCCTCGAGCCGGCCCTGCTTGCCTCATTAAGCAAGTAAATTGGATAGTGATTGGAAAAGACTTATTACTCCTGGGAGAATTCTGTGCCAAAAAGTTAAAAAATTCTGCGCACAATATTTTAAAATTCTGCAAAACTCTGCATATTTTATTTGTCAAAATAACACAATATAATCACACCAGCTTCAATTATTTTTCATCATTTATTTCAAAATACCCGTCAGCAAGTATGGCTGTAACAATACAGACAACAAAAAAGATTCAGGAAATGTTTGACAAATAGATTCCTTAGGAGGCATATTAATACAGAACTCTGAGTAATAATTCATTTAAACTACAATAGAGAACTGTATTTCCTGCCCCCCTCAGAAGCAGTGCAAAGGCTTGAGGGAGTCAGGGTAACGGAGGAGCTGAGAGAGAGGGAAGTACTGTAAATTGCTGGGAAGGAGCCTGGGTGTGAACTTGGAGGGTTGTTAGGTATGGGTGGGAAAAGTATGGAACAAGTTTTTTGGGGGTTGGGGGAGGGATTGTTAGGGAGCTTCCCCCATGCAGACCCTGGCTGACCCCTAGCTTCTCCCATTCAGTCAGGCACATCTACCCCATTCCCATGTGATCCTGCACCTCCATGTGTCCTTGCACCCCCTGTCCACATGTCCCTCTATCCCTCCCCCTGTCCCTATGTGTGTCTGTGCCCCCACTCAACCACTCTATCCCTACCTGTCCCTGCACTCCCCCATCCCCATGTGTTTGTGCCCCCCTCAGCCACCCTCTGTCCCTATGTAGCTCTGCACTCCTTTCCCCATCACCATGTGGCCCTGCACTTCCCTCCCCCTGGTGGCCCTGTGCCTCCACTCCCATTCAGCCCTTGACCCAGTCTGTCCTCCCGCACTAGCTCCATCTGACCCCCCCAAGAACCCCATGCTGTGTCTCCGCATAGACAGTCTCCTGAACTGGCCTGACAGGTGCTGCGGAGAAGGCAGGCTCTCTCTTCCCTAGCTGGCCAGGAGTGGCTGCTGTGTTCTATCGGCACAGCACCCTCTGGTGGGCAAAAGGCAGAACTGCAGCAACATTTCAACAGCAGCTTTCTGTGCAAAAAATAAAACTATGCATGGCTCAATTACGCACACGTGCAGTAGTGCAGAATTTCCCCAGGAGTAATAATAATTATGAGGTGAACAAAGCTGGGATATCACAGATCCCAGGCCTCATTTCATGTGTACCATCTAACCCCACAATAAATATAAAATAAATATGAAACAGCTGTCTTATTTACTGAATACTACCTAACTTGTGCACTGAATGAGGCAAGGGATCTTGTGCGACATAACATATGATCATGTAACTGAAGTCTATTTCAGTGCGTACTCAAAAAGGGAGAGTTGAGTTCAAGATGTGAAGACAGCCTGAACCTGAGAATCTCCTGACCGTGTTTTGCTCTGAGGCAGCTTTTGTATTTCGGTACAGAATTACACAAGTGCTTGAGACTAACAACAACAGGGGCCCTCACATTATCGGAAGACACAATAGGAATATCTGTAAATCTTACATTTGCATTCTTAAACTGCCCCATTTTCAGGAACAGTTACCCCATCTGTGCACAGAAATATAGGTTTTATAGTTTCAACAGGTACATGCACAATTCTAAGAGCACACCCTTTGCTCCGCTTTGAAAAGAATGGTTCTATATTTTACACTTTACTTTTCAATGAAAGCACTATAAAACTGAGGGGGACAAAGTAAATTAAAATACACCAAGAGTGACCCTACATTTAACATAGCTATGACTTTAGTTCACAGCCTTCCAAGAGTTTCTTTTGGATGCTTCTAATTTCTTCTGTCTCAGGAAAAGCTTAATGAACTTATACCATCAATAGGGCCCTATGAAATTCATAGTCCATTTTGATCAATTTCACAATCGTAGGATTTTAAAAATCGTAAATTTCATGATTTCAGACATTTAAATCTGAAATTTCACGGTGTTGTAACTATAGGGATCCTTACCCAAAAGGGGAATGTGTGTGTGTGTGGGGGGGGGGGGTGGAGATCGCAGTATTGCCACCCTTACTTCTGTTCTGCTGCCTTTAGAGCTGGGCCCTCGGCTCTCCGACCACCCAGCTCTGAAGGCAGCACAGAAGTAAGAGTGGCAATACTGCGATCCCCCTACAATAACCCTGCGACACCCGTCCACAGCCCTCTTTTGGGTCGGGACCCCCAGTTGGAGAAACACTGGTCTCCCCTGTGAAATCTGTATAGTATAGGGTAAAAGTATACAAAAGACCAGATTTCACGGTTCGTGACATGTTTTTCACGGCCATGAATTTGGAAGGCCCCTAACCATCAATATTCTAGAAGTGACCTCCTGTTCCCAGCCTCCACATATTTCACAACCAAAACAGATTTTACCCTCCCCCATCTTTTGCCATCAACAGTCCTGCTACTCCACTCGACCAGACATGATAGACTCAGACTCACTATGATATCTGAAATCAGAATGCACCTTTGGGCAGGCAGCAAGAGGACAACAAACCCATCTGTAACTGCTCTACTTTTAAAGTGCACTTTCCGAAAGCTCTTGAATCCCTGTTTGTAGCTCAACAGTTTCAAATGCAGCTGAATTGACAGTAAGATGCTGAGTGTAACAGAATGGACAGCTGGGGTTTTATGTACCAGATGATGATGATGTGATGGTAGGGCAGGGGAAGAGGGTGGATTTACTCCAGGAGATTAGTAACTATAAGTGCACTACTTCGCTAAATTCAGAAATGTATCCTTTGCTGAAATCACTATTTGGACTGTGAAATGATTTATTGCTTATCCTAAATATAAAAATTACAGAATGAGGGCAAATATTTTTATTGACTTTTTATTATAAACCTGAATTTTTAGGGGACATGGGATGACAATTATCCACACCAGAATTTGCTGAGGAAAGCAGGATTAGCACCGACTCTTACAAAGAGTACTGCTCTTTGATATCCATAAGGTAGTCAGACCTCGATTTTATACCTTACTGAAATGACAGCACTTCCATTGTCAAAGCATTGTTCCAATGCGGATTCAGTAGACAGAATTGACGCATTTAATAATTTTTATAAGGAAAACAGTTTGTGTTAATTACAGTTGGGGTAAAAAAAGTTATTTAAGGGTAAAATAATCCTCCTGGCTAAAAGTACATCTACACACTAATCTTTTGCAATCTCCATAAGATCGGTCATTGGTCCTGTTCTGAAGTTCAGTGCTGGCAGTAAATAAAACCAAATGGCTTGGTGTTTACAGGGCTTGTCACCGTGAGTTGGGATCCTCTTGGCCTGTAAATTTCCTTGCAAAACAACCACAGCTGTTTTAGAAGCAGTGTGAATGCAGGGTCAGCATAAAGCAGTTCAGAATTTGTGCTCTATCAGAAAGTCTTCCAACTCATATTTTACATACTACATCCTGCCTTCCTGAACTCCCCACTACTGTAGTGTTCTGCACTCCCTGTTTAACATTAAAAAGCTTTATGATTCATCCCCAGAAATGGTTATAACAATTATTTAACATTTGTATTTCAGTCATGCCCGCAGGCCTTCATCAGGATGCTTTCATGTTAGATGTTGCACAAACCCATGGTTGAGATAATCAGCTCCCCCAAGGAGCTTACAATTTGAGATTTCAAATATGGGGGAGAAAATACAATTTTTATACACTTTTTTTTTAATTGCAGTTATCATGCAAATGCTACTTAACCTAGCCATCATTAATAAGCTGATTTCTTATAGGCATCATAGCAGAGGTGGGGGGAGCATTTCATGCAGGAGAGCTGTGGCCTTCCAGATCAGATCAGTGCATTTCAAATTGAACCAGATAAATGACTTACATTGCTACCTGAGTCTCCCTGGAGCCAGGTCTGACAGATCACCCAGTGTAATGAAGTCTAGAGTCAGTCGTCGTCTGTGAAACTCTTGCAACAAGTCTTGGAGTGCTGAACTCCACGAAACAAGAACCTCCGGCTGAAATCTCCAAAGAGGCAATGGTACTCCCATTGGGAGTCTTCCTATTAACTTCAAGAAGGAGCAGATCACAGAGTGAGGCAGCCCCTCAAATAATTAGGTTCCATACCACTGAAGGTTTTAAACTAATCAGCACCTTGAATTGCATATGGAAGTGAACAGGAAGACAAGGCAAAGATTCAAATGTGATATATGATCAGACAGGTAGCTCTGCTCTGTACTAGCTGCCTTTATGGGCAAAATTCAGGTGGTCTAACCTACAGGAAGAAGGTGGGGGATGAGGTTTGCTACATCCATATTGCAGCGGGATGTGCAGACTCTTGCTGGTGATAGATAAGAGACTTTAGGCTAGCACTGCTGAGAATTCAGGAGCAGCACCAGATCCAATAGGACTCCAAGGCCCTGAATAATTTTGACAAAAGGCAGGTATGCACTATCCATTGATGGTGCAGAAATCACCTCCACCTATTCCTCTAATTGCTTTCTCCTGTCAACAAGCAGCACTTGCATCTTATCCAGACTGAGTCACAGTCGATAACTGTTCATGTTCTCCCTCTGCGCTATCTCAGCCCAGATCCCCGCTTTGCAGTACTTACTGGCTGCCTATTAACGTTAACATAGTGAGCAATAATGTGGCTTTGCATTTCTGAGAGCAATGAGACCAAACAATGTAATATGAGTATTTGCATATTTTCAAATATTTTAGCACTGCTTTGCCTGCCATGAGCCTAGGCGACACAGATGCAGAACTCAGTAACGTCACACTGAAAATATGAGCGAAGACATGGGCAGCTCATTTTATAGTGTAACTATTGAATTGCAAATGTGAACACGCACCAATCCTTTAGCAAGTAGAAGTCAGAATGTAACAAATTCCTCCTTATTTCAATACACTTATCAATAGGGTCTTTCATCTGTTGATTTTATATAGTTTAAACACGCGTATTAAGCCTCATATCACCCTTGTTAGGTAAAAAGATACACAGGGGTCACGCCATCCACCACTGAAAAAGCAGCCTTCTTCTGGGGATGGAACAAGACCATTCCATAGGGCACAGCAATACTGCTCAACAATTTAGCATAGAAACTGAAAAAGAATCCCATGTCTGCATTTTCAGTGAGCTATGACTAAGGCAAAGGTAATTTGTTACAATCTGGAATTTTAGCCAGGACATCAGGCTTGCCACTCTTATTCTTACAAAAAGTGCTAGGAAATGTTAACAACCACGAAGAATCAGAACATTGGTTGTCGTTTTCAACCCAAAAGATGGCCCAAGCAAAAAAAAAAAAAAAACCAAACAAACAAAAAACACCAACCTGTGGCGCGGCCGGAGCCAGGGTGCACAGGGACTCCCTGCCCTGCAGATGTGCCCTGACTAGCTGGGGAAGGGGGAGGGAGCGGTGGGGGGGGGAGAGGGGGAGAGAGAGAGAGAGAGAGAGAGAGAGAAGGGGTGCAGCCAGGGCTTCAGTGGGGCGCTGCCACGCGGCCCCTCCCGCCGTGCCCCCTGCCGGGAGGGCTCCACACCACTCCGGTTGGCTGGGAGGGAAGGACGCGGGCTGCCCTGCCGGGCTTCCTGCAGGACGCTCCTGTCCTCCGCGCCGCTGTCCCCTACAGGGCGGCCGGAGCGGAACAACACACAACAACAAAAGCAGCCGTGCCACCCTAGGATTGGGCGGAATGCCGCCTCCTACAAGCTGCCGCCCCAAGCACCAGCTTGCTCGGCTGGACATTAAGGCAGGTGTGTTTCAAAGAATAGCAATGATTAGCTTGCTCGGCTGGTGCCTGGAGCCGGCCCTGGATGGCACCAAGCAGCAGCATAGTGCCCTGTAAAACCATGCTGGGGCACTGATTCAGAGCTGAGCCAGAGTGAAGAGTGGCACCTACTGAATCACCAGCACCACTTTTTGCTGCACCAGAATGTTCCTTCGAAGTCTCCCCTCCTGAGCCATCTGGACACTGCCTAGTTTATGGTGAAATCGGAGTGGAATACAGCCCAAGGTTTAACAGCTGCATGTCATCATAAATCAGCAATACAGGACTTCAAAGGATCACAAGAGAATCCTAATCCTGAACTGGTTTATTAAAGTGAAGGGGAGGGAGGGGAAGAACGGATAGCAGTCACTTTTACCAATGGCTAGGAAGGAAAGGGTGAGTGTTCAATACACTCTGAAATGGGCATTGGAAGTGGTGCTGGTACGTAGAGTCCCTATGGTTCAGAAAAATAGGGTCAACATGGCATGCCATTTATTGTTATTACAGCTAAATCACAGCTGCTTTCTTTTACATCTGATAACAAGCAGGGCTTTCCAAGTCACCAGTTAGCAAACACAGTAATATGGTGCCAAAATCCTTGGCCCCTCAAAATAGTAACTCCCCTAGAAAAAAAGTAGAATCGCCAATAAACATATTCTAATGATAAAATTCCTGGAAGCTATGAAAGTCTTCACAACGCACATATGTTCAGAAATTTTGAATGAGGTGCTTCTGTGACAGTATTTTCTTCATAGCCAGTGGACTCAAGATTTTACAAGATGATCTAAATTCTTGATCTTCTGTGCTGAACCTTAGAGATAAAAATGCTAGCAAACAAGACATATACCTCAAGTCGTGAAGTGTGAACACTTACTTTTCATTGGCTCCAATTACTAATTAACTTCAGTTTATTTGTATTCTTTCAATTTATATTCAGGGAACTTATCTATCACTCTTGAAGCTTCATAATAAAGGTAAGCACCATTAATGAAACCAGCTGTTCACCCAACAAGTTTACCCACCATGTTACTCATTATTTATTCCCTATAATTTACTGCATTATAATCCCTTTAGAATCAAATAGCCGTTCCATAACCTTTTAATTTACTCTTTAAAAACCCAAATGCAGGCCTACTGAAGAAGAACTTTTTCTCAATTATGTGACATGACCTCTCATTTTAGAGATTACACAATTATAATGATGGTGATATGCATTAAACACATGCTAGATGAAAAACTAAACAATTGTCAGCAACTTAAGTTATCAAGCGTTTTGGACCATGTTCTCAGATCATATACTGCAGTGTAGGTGATTACTCCAAGACTGAAGTAATTTGACTTAGGACAATAGAAAGCTAACCATTTTTATAAGACTAAGGTCTGCTTTGTAACAAAGCAACTAAGTTCACAAAAGAGAAAGATAAAAGTTTTGACATTGCAAGCTACTTACGGGCTTTCTGTTGTGATTTATATAGTACCATAACACTACGCAAACCTTAGAGTAGTTAAAGCATGCAAGTCAAACACCATACAAAACGAAATCCCCGCCTGAAAATGCATAAATAGCTACAGTATAAATAGTGGACAAGGGGCAACACATGGACATTAAGGCAGGTGTGTTTCAAAGAATAGCAGTGATTAGCATAAATTGCAACCATTATCCTGCAGAACAGCACTGATGAGAGAAATGAAGCTGCCTTCTCAAAAGAAGTACAGTCTGTCCATAGCTAGCAGTGAGGAAACTAATAGGCACCCAAATGCCACACCTCTTTTTAATTAAAAATTAACCTTCAAATTGTTGAACTGTATGCAATGCTCAACTGCCCCAGTCGGGGTGAGGTGCTTTACGCAAGAAAAAATTACTTGTCCTAATTTTCCTCTGCAAATTTCATACAGTAAGGGGACGTCAAGGTATTTCCAGAACTTCTTACACTGCATAGTAAGAGAACCCCTGCTCCAAAGAGCTTACATTCTAAGAGACAAGACAGAGAAAGGGTGGGAAGAATCAAAGGCCCAGAGAGGTGAAGTGACTTGTCCAGGGTCACACAGCAGGTCAGAATCTGCTGGATTCTGGAAGCTGGAAACAGAATCTAGTGCCCTAGCCACAAGATCATGCTGGCTGTATGATATGCTATGTGCTATTTAGACCAATTTTCTTATTATGCATCTTTTCATATTCTCATTTTAAAACTCTCTGGCCTCAACAACTCAGGAAAATGACCAATATTTGTGCAAGACAACAGAGATATGGGAATCAGCATTTCAGAGAGCTATTTTATGGATACATGGACCAAATTAACCCTAATCTCTCCCATATCCTCTAACTGAGGTTCTGGGCAGAAACAAACTCAATGTCAGGGCAAAACAGTCTGGGTAAAAAGATCCACAGAATTAGCCTTTAAAAATGGGGGCCTGGGGGTTACATCCACTGAGGGTTACAAAAGCTCCCGAGAGGTAAGCAACACTTATCTACATTTTCTGAACATCTGTAAAATGGCACACGCTCAAGCCTGAGACAAGGAACCATCTTAACTCCATGGCCCCAGCATGCTCCCGAGAGACAGCAGCACAATCTGCAGGAGGAGAAACCTTTCCAAGAGACTTTCCCTTCCTACCCAGCCAGCCACTCAAAGGCCACACCTTCTCAGCAGGCATGTTGTGTAAGGCTGTTTGTGGGACTCCAGGAATTGTGCGTGGGTTCAATGAATTCCAGTTATTTCTGTAGTGGCTATGTCAAGGTGCCCCAAGCACTAGATTGGGTGCATTTTGATTACACTTTGTATAATCCTAGATAAATAAAAGAAACAAATAAATATACAGCACATCATCTCAGATATCCCACATAAAATGGAAAAGATACCAGGCACACTTTTAGGGTGAAAAAGTGTAAGGCAACTGGAGGGATGCACAAGTAACTTGGCACAGATTCCAAATATTCAACCTAAAGATAGACAAGGTAGGATCCATTTCGTCTCTTTCACCAATACAAAGCCAGCCTATTTACAATATTTAATACACTTCTGAATGGCTTATACTTTCTTGAAGACTCCCCTTTTCTGCTTCTGTACATCACTGACTGTTAGAACTGCAATGCAAATCTCGGACAAAGCTCTAATGAGGCAGTCTCACCAGGAAGCTGTCCACATGGTAAATCAGGGTTTCCTTTACAAAAAAGGGCTGGCAGATCTGCAATATTGCTTTTTACTTGTCTTATTTTCAATAGTTAAGGAAAGTGAGGGGGAGAGGTGGCAAAAGGGGCAAATATTAAATAACTTCAGTTACCAGAGGCCTTGCTTTGCCACTGTAATTGAAATGGGAGATGTTCAGACACCATGGGTATACCTATGCTGCAATTAGGAGCATACCACCCAACCAAGGTAGATGGACTTGTGCTAGCTTTGTTCCAGCTAGCACACTAACAACAACAGTGTGGAAGTTGGGGCACAGGCAGCAGCACAGACTAGCCACCCAAACTCAGACCTGGGAGTTCTCCAGGCTTGGATCTGGGCAGCTAGCTGGAGCTGCTGTCCTACTGCTATGGCCACACGACTCGTCTTAGCAGGCTAGCTCAAGCAGAACTCATGTGAGTCTGTCTACCCAGGCTGAGGCACACTGCCAGATGCAGTGTAGACATGCCCAACGGCAATGGGAGGAAAACAGGTAACCATTATTTTGGTGTTCCCTCCAAACTGTGGGACTGCATCTTTGCAAGTGCCCTAACAAAATACTTTGGCTAAAGCAAAGACATGCTTGTTGGTCTGAAGCAGCTCAAGAGAAGATGAGAGTTGATTTTGAAATTCCAAGATGGGAAACTTGTTTAAACACAGGATGTCCAGGTATTGTAATACCCAGCCAAAATATTCAAATAACCAGTGAGAGACGGGCAAGTATCACCATTCCCTAGGGCAGAAAGAAAGGCAGACCCAAGACTACAAGAAGAATCAGTGGTAGAGATATACTGAGAACCCAGGAATTTTGACTTTTGATCCCATCCTAACCATTAAACTTGTCCTAAGTTGCTTCCTATAAGAATTACTGCACTTCCTTTTGTCCACACTGCCTAATCAAGAGCTACATTTAATTAATTAATTAATGGAGAGATCCTATCTCCTAGAACTGGAAGGGACCTTGAAAGGTCATCGAGTCCAGCCCCCTGCCTTCACTAGCAGGACCAAGTACTGATTTTTGCCCTAGATCCTTAAGTGGCCCCCTCAAGGATTGAACTCAACCCTGGGATTAAAAATTCATCAAATCCATTAAAACAGACACGCTGCTACAATTCTTGTTTGATTAGTTCTAGTTTTGTTGGGTATGTGCAAATGGCAGCTTGTTGTCTGGAATAAACAGCTCTGCCTGTTTTTCTCTGGAGGCTGAGGGGGTCTTGGTATCGGAGGCACAGCTGCACAACACAACACTGATGAACCTCTCACAGGGTGAAACATGATGGTTTGTACTGTCTCAGCTTCAGCACAGAAGATGTACAGAAGTACTCTTCCATGGGCAACCTTCAGTGCACTCTCACAGTGCAGCGTGCTATGGCTTAGCCTGAGGGATCCTTCAGAAGGAGAGATGCTACCGAAAATGTAAGATTATCTTAAAAGAAAAATGTAAGAATTAGATTTGAAACAAAAGTGATCTAGTCCCAACTCCTTGGGATTTCAGAGTTAAATTGTGAAATGCCAACTACATATGTTCCCAGATTTTCAAGGTTGCTAACTTTTTAAATTAATAAACTTGCATTAGGTCATCAGTCAAAAGCTTGCAGGCTTGCACTAATAGTTTAATATTGCACATCTTGAAAACAAACCAAATGAGAGATCCGTATATGAGAAAATACGCCTTGTCAGCAGAAAGTAGATTTCTCCATAACTTCAGTTGGACTCTATTTATGCAGTGATCTGGTGATTTTACAGCATGCAGATTACAGTAAATCAACAGCCATATTTTCTCCCAATGAATATTGTATTACGCACAGATTTTCTAAATCTTTAGATCCACTCAGCTCTGCTAAGTAGGGGTGTGAGAAGGGGAAAATGCCACGATAGATTGTTAGCCATTAGCAACGCTTCCAGTTCTACTCCAGCAAATTATGCTTGCCCTACACTCAAATGAATAAATCTAACCTCAAACAATTCTACATTGCAATGGAGCCACTAGATAAAGGTAGCACCAGAATTAAAACGCATCTACATATACAGAATTGTGTTACAGCAAGAGTCAGATTATTTATATAGTATTGTGCGTATACATGTCACTTTATGAAACAAATTATAAAGAGCCTTGGGGCAGTGACCTTAACTATCTGACTAAAAGAAGGACATATCCTTGTGCATGAACTGTCACCTCAGGTATAAATCTTGTCTATACATATTACACATCACTATCATAGAAGTAAAGCTTTCCTTCTGCTCTAACAGGAAAGAGCAGTTTCCCTTTCCCTACACTTTAATATGTACCACCAGATGCAATATAGCTCAGAGTACTTTGTATATATAGCATTGTTAGCTACTTACTAAATAGCCAGGAACTTTTTCTTGCATATATTATTTCAAAGACCAATGAGCTGCTGCTTTTCACAATGGCAATGCCATGGAGTATACAGTGACAGTCTAACATGGTGTCCTGCTGAGATCCAAGAATAGCGATGCCTTAAAAGGCAGTGATGTTGAGATCACAAGAAAAAGAATTAGGGCACAGCTGTGGAGTTCTGTAGGCTAAAACATAGACTCAATATGTCACAGAAAATTAAATCAGAAAGCTGCATGTAATTTTTGGTCTCCTTTGTAACTAAACTGCAGAGTGCTGAATTTATACCTATGTGATGCCTTATCGTGGCTTTGCTCATACAGAAAGCATGCCCCAGATACTGAGATTAAAAAAAAATTTTTTTTTTCAAAAAGAAAAATAAATCTGAGGACATTACATGCAAACAGCCACCATAACACCTTCCTTTCAAATCACATACAATGTGCAATTCAAACAGATGAAACAAGTTTATGCCAGTTCTCAAATCCAGTTCTTAGGACAACTGGAGAAGTGGTTCAGCTACTTGTAAAACAATGCTTAGCTCATTTCTTTATGCATAGAAGCATCAGCATACCTGCCATCCGGGAGACCTCAGATATACAGCAAAGACCTTTCTTCAAGCACTATGCAGAGGGAGCCCAAACTGAAAGCAAACCTTAAAAGAGTATTTAAAAAGGCCTTAAGTCATTTTCTTTCTTACAATCCAGTCAAAGTAACTTTCATCTGAGGCAACATGTAATTTCCAAAAACAATTCAATATGGTTCATTAGGGAGATAGAATGGTGAGGGTGCCAGGTACAGCTCAGAAACAGAGAGGTGGAAATATGGGGAGAATGCAGCCCTTGGAGAGGAACAAAAGCATAAATCCTTGGACAAGAAACGACATGGAAGTGCTAAAGACACTGATTCCTGAGCACATGCACTTTTAAATATATATTTTACTGCAGTTAAAACTAATAAAGAAAAAGACACACTGAGGTCGGGGGGAAATTTTATTTGTTTTTAAAAGAATTATGTGTTACTTAAAGACTCAACCTGATCTGCACATGTAGTTTTTTTTAATAAATTCCTCACATGATGCAGAGAGCAATCCCTTAAAGTAGGATGTAAATTGGAGGTTTTAGTTCCCCTAGAATTATATTTGAAAAAGAAGGCTTATCAGAGTTGTACATTATCATCATCCATGTGTAGGTCCTTGTGACCTTCCATTTTCATCACGTTTTCAGTGATGTTTCCCTTTAAGTTAAATTTGCACTGGCTTGGCTGCTCAGGAAGCAGTGCTTAGTTCTGTGACCCACTTTTGCATTGTCCTACTAGGACCTCTGTCACTATGCAGAAATACAAATATAACTCCGCAGCACACAGGATTTTCCATTCCATCTGCTTCATCTGGAAGTAGGAGTGTAACATATTTAGCCCCCCACACAATATATGCAGAATAAGTATATGAGATTCTCAAATTCCAAGAATAAGGAATTGCAGGATTTATTTTCTTACTGTCATTTGTAGGGTACACGATTTAGTTAGAGTGCTTTGAAAGCTACTAAATGATGCATGCTATGAATCCTTAGTAACTACTGAGAGAAATCTGGGAGTTTATATCTGGTTAAGGCTCATTTAAGAAATTTTGCTTCTCTCTTTCTCTCTCATCTGCCTTGGGCATTTCTAATGCACCCAATCAACATTTAATCTATCTGGTGCCTATGTAAGGAGTTCCATTCAATTTGTCCATAAATGATTATTCCTTTATCAATCAGATCTGTAGCTACAGGCATTTCATGAGGACGAATCTGTGCCTTCCCACTTTAAATCAAGTGCACACAGTTACTGTCTATTTGCTATTCATTCCGTTCCCGTAGAGGGACAATGATGACTGTGGATTTGTGGGGTAGTTCTGATGTTGCCTAAAGTAATAGTTTTGGTGAAACATCTACTTTTCCACTTTCTGAAATTTTGTGCTGAAACTATAAAAAAAGGCTAAAAATCTCTTCAGTGGGAAATTTCACAAACTGAGGATTATGACCACAGCTGAAGAATAATCAGCAGGAGCAGATGGAACTCTTCAGAAACAATTATTCTATTTTCATGCAAATTTCCTTAGTAGTAAAAAAAATAAAGGAAAAAAGCACTAAGATATCATGAGAATGGTCTCTAAATGGAAGGTTTTAGAATGTTGCCTGCAAGCAAAGAGTCAGCAGCTCTTTAAAATGAATGTATTATAGTCTCTGCAATTCCAATCACTTAGAAATAACCAGGACAGAGCAACAATATGTACAAACTAAGTGTGTCTGCCTGCTTTTGGTTCTGTAAAAAAGGAGACCAATAACAGAGATGGAAAACAGTTAACCAAATTAAATTTTAATTTTGGTAATGTTTAACACTATAAGCAATGTTAAAATGTGTACTTCAGAGCCCAGTTTTTATGCCCTTTAAGACTGCGCTTCACTCTTGAAGCATTAGGATTCTTTATGCACCTGATGACTACAGAAGATGACAGCCACTGAAACAAAGACAATCAATGTGAAACCAGCAGAGTGCTAAACTGCAGTTTTCCTCCCTTTGGGGCAGAAATCTTTTCCTGATTACAGAAACACGGACAAGAGTCTTCCACAGCTGACCTGTGGAAAGGGAGCCAGTTTATTGCTACTAATAAAAGGCAGGATAGTCTAGAGGAATGAGTACAGGCCTTGCATCACTTTCAATTCCGGCTTTTCCACTGACATGCTGTGTGGCCTTGGGCAAGTTACTTCACTTTGTCTTAGGTTTTCCTGTATGTAACGGGTTAAAAAAAACCAACCCACCATTAATGTCCATGCAGTGTTTTGAACATATAAAAAACACTATATAAATGTTAAGTATTATCACTACTTCTGTATTTAAGAAATAACTTGGAAGACTCAGGAAGGAGGCCAGTGTAATTCCACTTGCAAAGACTGAGGGTTCACAGAAGACTGTAAAACATGTTCAGAAAGAGAAGCAAGCATGATCCACCAATGTGTGCTACTCATCAATACATGCAAACTGTACAGTTTACTCAAAAATTCTGGAGTCAAATACTTTCCAATGAAAGCTTAACTTAAAACACTCATGGTTCCATTTTCTCCCAAATACATATGTGCTACTGCCATTAGCCAAGAGGGAGTTATGCATGCAGGATGCTGGGGAGAGTATGTCATTTATTGTTCTCTCTTTTAAAGGTGCTGGGATTTTTGGGCTAGGGGTATGTTGGAGAAAAACACAGTTCTCACTTTTTGTTTCTCTGCTTTCACAGATATATCATCCAATTTCTAACTCACTCCGTTTCTGGTGGCCTATGTAAAGAGAAATGAATTAGCTCCTTTGTATTGCTTTGGGATACATTAGAAAGTTAGCTCTTTAAATTAGGTCACAAAAGTGAGGAAGGCAGACAACAGTTCACTGGACTGAGCATGAAGAACTCCATAATTTAATCTCATTCGGTCACTTACTTACAGCATGGCCTTTAGCATGCCACTGGCCAAGTCAATGAACTTCGTTGTGACTATTTCATCACACACCTCTGTCAAATGGAATTCATTTACCTTCCTCACAGTATGGGTCAGATTAATGTTCACACAGCATTTTAAAATTGTAAACCACTATGTAAATAAGTATAAAACTGAAATATCAATTGCTTAAGCAAGGTGTGTCTTCTGAAGAATTGTACTAAATACATTTGGGAAGGTCACTTAAGATTGTGGATGTGGCCTAGTAAAGGTGTGTTCTTGGATAGATTTACCTTCATGTTTTCTTTGACACACTTTCTAGCAAGCAATGGTGTCAGGGCAGTTTCCCCAAAAGTTATTAAGTAGCAGTTACTCCTATTTGCTCCAGAATAACTCCTTCCTTGACTAACTTTCTTTTCATTGTTATTGGTATTGAGACAGTGCCTAGAGATCCCCAGCAGAACCCCATTATGCTTGGCACTGTACACACAAATAGGAGACAGCTCCAGAGTATGTAGACAGAGAGTGGGAAAGGAAACAGACACTGTGTGACTAGTCAAAGGTCACACAGCAAGTCAGTGGCAGAGCTGGAAATACAACCTAGCTCTCTTGACTTCCAGTTCAGTGCGCTAGCCATTACACTGCACTGCCTCCTTTACGGGTCCTAATCTTCACTCTTCAGAAACACAAGTCAGGGATCAGAACGGCCAAATACCAGCATCACAGTCTGAAGAGAGAAAAGCTTCCGTTCTGTATTCATGAGGGGACAGCCTCAGATATCAAAAAACATTTTAGATGAGGGAAGGTTGGCCTGAACACTGCACTTTAAAAAGAATAAGAGTTTCAAGTGTCCTGAATGATACCTGGACAGGCAGTACAGCACCCTTTTACGTCACTATTGTCAATACTAGGTATGATGCTGTGTCCCTAGTATGAGGCCCCTTTTATATTCACCCAAATGCTAGATACTGTAAAGTTCCTCATGCACATTTCAAGCATCAGTAATGCAAATGCCAAGCTGCTGGAATACCAGAGATTGTTTTGCCCCTTTTCTGCTGACATTCAAGAATCACCAGGGGGCAGCAGAAGTTTGCCAGCCAAGCAGCCGGTAAAATAATGTATACAAGAATGAAGGCGCTTCCTGTGTTGACATGAGTATGTCCTGTTCTGATTAACACTGTCAACAAGATCTCTTTGCATCTCTGGAGCGAAATGTTACACTAAGCAAGGACTTCACAAGCAGGCAAATAAGTATCTTATCTAAATCCCACTCCTCTACCTGCTGAGCTTTGGTGATTCAGATGTGAATCAGTCACCTGGGCCCATCTCTGCTACTTACACACGACCTGCACCAAACTTACTGAAATACTCTCCACCCTTTTAGGTCTTCTACAGCTCATCAGTACTGGAAGCAGTGATAGTGTCTTCAGTCTTAAGAAGATAGGAGGCCTTCCCTCTGGGTAACCCACCAAGGCCACACCAATCATTTAGCTGTCTTTTTGATCTCGGGTAATCTTTTTCTATAGTCTGTGTAGGAGGTTGAGGGGGATGGGATTGCTTCTGAATACAGTACATAACAGTGGCTGAAAGGTTGAGGACCTGGCTATCTGAGAAAAAACCTCCTCCCTCTCCCTCCTCTTCCCCCCCATACCCTATCACTTATGTTAAGATCCTCTAGGGCCCAAGATAGATTCCCACAACTGAACTTTCCAGAACCAGAAGATTCTCAACTGAGGGGTCCTTGCCTATGGAACTCGTGGTCTGTGACCATTCCATCATAGCCTAATTTTAGCTCACATCAGAGAACAGTGAAGTGTTCCCCCATTTAGTCTGACTTATTACTGATCTAGATCAATAATTTACTTAATACCTTTAAATGCGTTTTTTAAAACTGAAGATGCTCTGATGTTATGGCCACGGGGACAGTGTAAGTACGAGGGAAGTCACCAAGCGGGACAGAACAGAATTGGGTGAGGGGAAAAAAAAGTGTGTTTTCTGGATCCCGATTCTAGTTAGCCAAGGGCCGTTTTTTTTTTTTTCCTTTCTGCAAATCTGAAATTTGTTTCAGTTGTTAAGTCCCCAGAGGACTTTGTGTTCCAAAAGATTAAAATGTCTTTGAGATTATTCTGTTTAACAGACCAAAAATTGTTTGAGGCAGGAAGCACTAATTGTTAGCTAACGTGGGCTTTCTGATGTACAAAATTACAGAGATGCCAAAATGTAGCAGCTGAATTCTGGTCCAACATTCAGCACTAGAAGTCTATAGAATTTACATAGTGAGTAGCAACAACTTTCCCTCAACACTAGGTTTTTCAATAAAATTGACCCTATTTCCCCATTTTCAATGCAAGTCACAAGAACAAAGCACTAACTAAACTGGCACGGGATACTTTTCATTAAGAAACTTCATTACTTGGAAAGTATATACAGGTGTGGAAAGTACAGCGGCTCTATAAGGCCAACTATAGGATTTTGCAGAAATTAAGACCCACAAGCCATTGAGAAATTGTTCCTACTGAGGGCTGGACAGCCCCCAGACAATTTTAGTTTAATTTTTCCATTACAAAACCAGAATAGTTCTTTGAACACAGATGTGATGACACTGACCAAGGAGCACGACTGACAGCAGCCAAACACATTACCTAATCAACATGTCTCATGTGTACAGCACATCAGCAAGTTCCAGGACCAGAATGAATCCCTCGCAAGATGCATCAAGGGAGCTTTCTATATCTACATATTGGCTAGCTTTGTTTAGAACATGATTTTCAGGCAACTGAATCACTGAGATTCTATGCAATGGAAATTGGGGCAGGACTTTTCTTTAGAGTGGGGAGAAAGCATTAGCAGTGTGCTTACTGTGAGCGAAAGCTGAACATCCTAGGACACTGGGTGACTAGGGGCTATGCAAAAGTGAGTGTCACCTCCTTTACTGCTGTGAAAATGAATGGGACCCTCTTTCAGCCACATCAACAACATCTGTGTGACTATTTGATATGGGTATGGATCACTATATGAACAAAGGTTAATGAGTAGTTCAGATCCCCCTGCTTCTGGTAAATGTTTAGTGGTTATTCGTTTGTATATATAAAAATGAAAATCCAGTGCAGTAAAGGTCAGAATAATTCTACTTACATTCATCAGATCAAAGTGATCAGGACTTCCCCACTCACTAAAATGAACTCCATCCCCCAGAAAAGCCTAGTAAAATAAGCTTTGCAGGATGTCCTGAAGACCAACAAATCCAAGTTCTCCTAAACTAAAAATAAAGAGTGGTCTGCAGAAGAGAAAGAATGGGGTCCAGAATAAAGGGCCTCCTCACTGCCAGCATCCCCATCATTTAAACCAGAGGGCTCCAAGTCCATTTTCTCAGCTGACGACAGCAGAATCACATGATGAGAGAGATGGACCCAAATCACATATGGCTTTATAGGTTAAAAAAAATGTGAGCCTCCATGTTGACATCAATTAGCAGATAGTGCAGACCCCAGAGCAGAAATGAAACTCTGCTTAACAAAGCAAACAGCAACAGCTTCAATTTCCAAATGTTCATTAGGTGTAGCACCAGGTACAATGCACTGGAATAACCCAAACTTGAAATTGGAAAGACTTCAATACCCCAGCAGGTACACCACTAAGAGACATTACAGACCTTGTAATATAAAATGATTAAGAACAGATGCAACAGAGAATCCAACAAGCACCCAAGTTGTGACCCACAGTAGCAAATGATAGGTATTCCCACTCAGTCAAGAGTGCAAATAAAATCTCTGCTATTTCAGTTGCTTCCTCCAGATAAGCAACCTTTCAGTCTTTCTTAGATAACGTCACAACAAGCTAGTCCTCATCCAATTGCAATCTATATTAAGAACTGTGCAAATTGCTCAACAGAGGAAGAAATGGGTTTCACCCAGTCTGAAGACAATACAGCCTCCCAAAAGCAACTCAGTTTTTCACTGCTAGATCCCACAGACACATCACTGAAGGCACCTGATCTAGATATTAAAACAGGAAGAGCACAGACTTGTTCTTCATTTATTGGTTAGAGCACAAGACTGGGACCAAGGATTCATCTGTGCCATTAACTTTGTGTGGCCTTAGGAAAGTCACTTAAAACTCTCAGCCTCCAGAGAGACCAGATTTATCCTAGTTTATAGATAAGTAAACTGAGTTACCTGGAGGTAAAGTAATATTCATAATATGCTTTGAGATCCACAGATGAACAGATATGCAAACAAATTGTTGTATGATTCTCGGCACCAATGCCAATTCATACAGCTTTCCAAAAATATCACTGCACAGGATAGAAAAGGAAGCACTAGTTCTAAGCAGCAAGAACAGGAACTTTAAGGGGTTGAATTTTAAACAGAGTATAGGTTCATAAAAAGCCAGTGCACATTTTTCATGAGGACCTATTGGCTTTAGATGTGGGGAGCTGGTATGTGAGTGCAGTGCCTAAATTATTTCTATTCAATAACAGGAACTGGAGAATGGGGAGCCAGTATCATCCAACCATCAATTTTGAAACTTGATCCACTCTCCAGCTTGAAATATGGAATACAAGTGACATGAGTTGCTCAGTGGGTCTCACCTCTTTTACCAGAAAATCCATGGGAAGGTGGGATTGAAGACAAGACCTGGAGGAACCAAGATAAAACCTTTTACATAACTGGTACAGCCACCTTGAAAATCAGTGCTCCTGCTACTGTCATTGTTGCTATTGTAGGTGAGGTTTTCAAACCACTTCAGTAAAATACTATCAAATGAAAATGGCTAATAGACTAGAAAGAGCGATTAAACATGACTGGTTTCCCCACTGTCCTCCACCTGGAGCTATGTAAACATCTGCTTGTTTCCTTCTTTTTTTAAATTAATGGAGATATCCTATCTCCTAGAACTGGAAGGGACCTTGAAAGGGCATGGAGTCCAGCCCCCTGCCTTCACTAGCAGGACCAAGTACTGATTTTGCCCCAGATCCTTAAGTGGCCCCCACAAGGATTGAACTCACAACCCTGGGTTCACAGCTGAGCTATCCCTCCCCTCTTCAGATCAACAGATTGGAGTACCATTCAATTGCTTTTTGGAGAAGGAATGACTTCTCTAACTTAAAGGTCTTGAAGGCATGGCATTTGTGCCCAAGGGAGACTGACCTAATTGTGGGGGTAGGGGAAGAATAAGTGGTCAGGCTGCGATATTTTCACGTCCCGTGTCCCACTCATGTTCACGTTCCTCACCTCTTTACCAGAGTAAAGAATGGAAAAAGGGGAACAATTCATTGAGTCACATTCTTCCCTCCCTGCTAGCCCTGCATTCACACTGGAAAAATTCAAATCTTGTTTGGGAAGTCCTCATCCTGGAGCGATACACTGCACACAGAATAGAATAGGATCTGCAGTTCTCCTATCCCAGCAAACATTCAGATTACAGACAAGATAGAGTTTGGGGAAAACTGAGGTGTCAGCAGCTTTCAGTTTTATTAATCTGAAGGGACATGGATTGGGAATAATTTATTACTGGAATTTACCCATCCATTGGGTGGGCACATTTGAAACCATGCTTAAAAGCACTTTCATCTCTGATTTGTAAGAAAGAAAGCATTCACCTGCCCTTCTCGTATTCTGATACAGGTGGCATTTCTAACAGGGACTCTTAAGGGAGAAAATGGAAAGTTGCCTGGATAGTAAATATCCTTACGAGAAATATTTTATTGAAACAATAGAGTGGGATTACTCCAACAACAAAATGGAGACAATCCCTGATTTTTCAGCAGTCCGGAGAAAGATTTATTTATGTATTGGAACTCTTATGACATTAAATATAAATATGAAATCAACTCATTAAATAAATGAAGCTACTTTAATGCACTAAACAAAAATGTCACAGCTAACTGCCGTATCATGACCTAGTTTCCCAGTGGCCCAGAAAGACTTGAAATAAATCCTGGGTCCACTAGTTTAGACAAGATGATGAGAGCAAACCCTGACTGTCTTGCATGATTAAAGGCTGTCACAGCTCACTGGGGAGTAAGCTTTCCAAGGCACCCTTGTGGCATTGCTCTACGTGACTTGATACCAAAATAAGGGTGACAACCCCACAAAAGGGGGAAAAAAAAAAAAAAAAAAAAAGACGACAGAGGTCTCAATACTTTTAAAAAAATATGCTGAGCATAAATGAAGTTGCTGTCATATAATTATCAGATTGATTTTCACTGAACCAACAACATGTTAAAATGCTGCAATATGTTTTCTCATGCCAAGAGGAAATATTCATTTCAGGACATTTCTCTCACACTTTTACACCATGATGAAAATATAAAATATATTCCTGTGATAATTGTTACTTTAATTCATTTGGTTTCAAAGGAGCATCTTTGACAAATGCATAGAAAAACAGTTCTGTATTCCTACAAGGCTACTAGTTAATGTCATTGCAATAGAACTCTACATACAGTATGGGAGGAAGACAGGTGTTTGGTCTCAGATACGAGAGAGAATACCAAATAAAACAGACAACTTTAAAGCACTTCACTATAAGTGAAGGCAACTAGACACCCAAACAGCCATTCCTGAATTACAGCCTTTGAATGGTAGGGGCTTCACATTTCAATGATCAGGGTACGGCCCAATCAGGAGACAAACCCCTGCACTGCCAGGGATCAGCAAATAGGCTGTGTCCCAGCCCTGCACATGACTAAATTTGCTTCTGTCCATCATCTGGGTCATATATAGTTCAATTCAAGTAGAGCAGACAGGGCTGCAAGGAAATCTGGAGCAGTTCAATACCTCGTCTAGCCTGCTTTTGTGCCTCTCATATTTAGTGACAAACTCATGGCTACATTTCTTTCTCAGAACAGAATACCATGCTGGCTGGGAGTGCTATTTCTACACTAAACGTGTGTTTTGAGCTATAGAGAAGTTGCTCTCCTGTCTGCACCAGCTACAACTTTTTTTGGACAAAGATCCAACTACAAAAAGTCTTTAACCTAACAGTTTGGGACTACTCTGTTTCTTTCACTAGGTAAGATTTTTAATTGTTTAAATATTCTTTTAGATTATACCTGTTAGAGATATTGCGGAGACTTGTGAATAGCTTGTGTATTGAAATAGTCAGTGAATTTTTTCCAGTCTCATTTCTGCACGTGTTCCTTTGTTCTCGGAACAGAAGCTTTTTATATACATCTCATAATAACACACAGCTGGAGATAGTTATGAAACCAGTGAGTGCACGATGAACACAAAGGTTTTCCTGACAGTGTCTGCTTTAAAAAAAATAGCAAGGGGGAAATTCAAAAAAGAAAAAACAAAGAATTCTGTAAAGTTGGAAGTTTTTATTCTGGTTAAATCTTTAGTTTTATGTAACCAAACACTTCTGTAGCCTGGAGGGTTAGTGGAGGCAAATATAGACAGAGAGGAACTGAGCCAGACATGGACAAAGGCATGAGCCAAAACCAGACAGTCCA
Source organism: Trachemys scripta elegans (assembly GCF_013100865.1). NCBI lineage: Eukaryota > Metazoa > Chordata > Testudines > Emydidae > Trachemys > Trachemys scripta. The sequence goes on from NC_048314.1 coordinate 23,981,616, forward strand.
GGTCGCTCAATAGGCCAGCAGTGGACGAGACAGGTCAGCCAGCTGCTGTGCAGAAAAAAAATGGATGTGTGAGGTGCTCATGCGTGCAATCGTGACTTGCTTCTCAAAATGCCAGCCATTTTCCCCAGCTGTGCTTTGTGCAATCTGAAGGAATGCAACACTAAAAACCAACTCTCTGCCAGAGCAAAATGAATTTTAAATAACAGTAATTAGAAAAACGGGGGAAAGGGTGTGGAGAATTTGAGAGAGATGGAATGTGTTGAGTGACAGGAAATGCCCCAAGCCTTCCCCCCTTTCCAGTCGCGCCTGCTTTTGTCTAACTCTCGTAATCCCCACACTACTGCTTACAAAGCTGTCTGAGTTTAAGACAAAAAGAAACATAAAAGAGCCCTCTTTCATACTACCTGTGATACAGCAGGGGCATACACAGCACAGTCACTCGAATGGGTGCTAACACTCCAGACTTTCCCTTTTGCTTGCAGAAAAGAGAATAGTGTTCAATAATCTCTTAGCAACAGTTGTTATGAATTTTATTTCTGAAATATTTTTTGGAACAAGTGACAAAAATGCAGGAGAGGAACCTACAAGATTTCTGTCGCTGCTTGATTATGCTCATATAACCATTCGTTTGTTCAGGGGTTTTGTTTTGGTTAAACTGCTCAGATTGAGTTACTTTCATTGTTTTTTGTAATACTCATAGAAACCACTATGTACATGACTATGGATGTGTTCATCTTACAGTAAGTGAAGTTCTGCTTGCAGTTTTCACTAGATCATGAAATGTTTGCTGAAATGGTCTTTAGCTTATTTTTAGTATACTTGTTGTGCAAAGTAACTGCCATTTTTAATTATGACTAATTGATTACTTGTATTAGAAAATTCTCAATTAAGGTATCTTTGTAGATTTAATTTGTACTGTGAACTTAAGAAACACTGTTTTCTCAACATTTTCATAGTCTCTTAAAGACTGAAATCAGAGTGTTTGTTTTTGTTTATTTTACTAGTATTATTTTAACCAATTTAAGAAATATAGCATTTCATCCCCTTCTTCTGGCCAGAAATCTAAAACTATATATTAAAAATGATCAACGTGTTTAAAAATGTCAAGCGGAGTACTAAAAGCGTACTTAAAAACATTTCCACCCTCTGCATCTAAAGATTGCAGCTGTGAACCTGCGAGTTAGTTAAGCTTTCATAGCCTGGTTTGTAGCCTTCATGCCGAGCAGAGGTTATTCACATGGCTGTTCGAGAAAGTCCATTCATATATCTGACTACCTGGATTTGAATAGAAACCAGACAGCAATTCTTTAGTTCCAGCCACTATTCGACCCACTGGACAATAGAGATTTGTTAGCACACAGGCACAAGCTATAGGATACAAAGCTTAAAGCAGCAGAGAGATAGGGGGCTTCAGTGAACAGGAAATTACTGCTTTTGATGCACTATTGGCAGGTCTGCTGTTACAAAAAAGCAACATAACTATGCCATGTTTAAGAGCTACTGCTGCCATTTTTAAACCACTAGAATATCATAAAAGCTTTATAGTCACAGTACATAAAATCATGAAGTCCATATGGTCACTTTCCAACTATGAAAACTTCCCAGTGGACAGAAATGGAGAGCAATTGGAAAAGCAAGATATAGTTGGGGATTTTAATTATCCCCAAAAGAGGCTAGAGAGATTTTAAAAGACAAACTAAAGAAGCATTTATACTAACTATCATGAATTCTCCGCTGGTGTCTAGTATGAACAGTTTGCTTAGAAGACTCTTGTTACAACAGATCCGATTTAAATCAGTTAATAAGCTTTCACAAAGTTAGAGAGAAGATAAGTGTAATAAATTCTTGTGTCAATTATTTAAAGGAACATGTATGAGTTATTTCAGCCTGGTGATTACCAAAATAAACAATCCAAAAGCCAAACCTTAGACTTGGGAAAAGGTTTATCAGGTCCCACTGTCCCTTACCCCCAAACCCTTTAGAAGTAGCTCCTCAAAGGAAGGGTGAACAACTCTCAAGTCTGAACCAATGAACGGAGTATAAAGACCAGCAGGCCCACCAGCAGAACTTCTTATATTAAGAGCCTGCTCCCAGGTACTGTCACATCAGCTGAGCACCAGAAGCAATTCCAATCTTTACCTCTATGACAAAGGAAGGTTGGAGGATCTAGAGTGGAACAGAAAATGTTTATGACTTTCTATTCCAACACCTCTGAAAAAGTCACTAACTGTTTCATCCACTTGACATTAGATGGAATTAATCCTCAACTTGAATATAAAAGTCAAAAAGAGTATATTAACAGGCATGCTGGTACAGCACAGATAATGTTGTTCACACACATGAACATATGTAGAAAAGCCTATCACTTCAAATACAGCATGGAAAGCTGTTAACATATACCTAGGTCAAGAGAACAGCTATTTAAAAGACTCATGAACTATAGTATGCTGTGGTTGTGAAACTTCCGCTGTAGTCATGAATTGCACTAAAGACCTGGAGTATTGCTATTTTTAACATACAAAACTAGAGTCTCCCACATTTATCAATCTACATACTGTAGTAACCACCACCGTGATCAGGGAACAAGTTTAAAACTGGGCACACTAGGCCCATTTTACTGCTTTTCAACAACAAAATATCTCCTGGATGTAGCTGCTGGATATTTGTGTGGGCATGCATGGCACCTACATATCAAGTGAACACTGTACTTATTTCCAGAGCTCCACTGCAGTCTGAAGACAAGAATGGGTGACAAAAAGTGTCACACAAAATTATCTTTGAATACAGAAAGTAAATCATTAATCTTTAAAATGGTATTGGTAGGTTTGAGAGCAAAACACTCCTAAATGTGAGGGCAAGATCATGTCAATTACATCTGCTGTTTTAATGCATCAGATATATGAACAAATAATTTTCATGTACACAGAAGTGGAATCCTACAAAAAGGAGAGATTTTAAAATAAGTTGTATTAATAATGTGGCACAATAGATTGTGTGCATTCCTTATTAGTAAATTTAAGGCTATATGAATTACGTTAGATTACAACCAAACTGTTTTGACTGATTTTTTTATTTATTTTTGCTGAGGTTCATATAGGAAGTTTTTTTTTTTTTAAAGCACAAAACCAAAAGGATATAAAAAACCTCAGCCATATGTGGCATTGTTAGAGACTTAATTTTTTAAACAAGACAAAAAATAATTTGATGGTTTTCTCCCCCCTATCCTATCCCTGAAGGATCATCAGTCAAAACAGATGGAATGAGATTCTTAGACAGCAACAGCCTTTATCATCTGTGGTTGGTACCAATTTTTAGTACTCCTAAGAGACTGGCTTTAAAGTCAACCACTACTTTTTGGAGAAAAAAAGTGTATTCTGTAAAGTACATCTTTACTTTCTCTGCCTGTGCCATTAATTCATATTTCAATAAACTGGAATACCAGTTAAGCAAATGATTGACTAGTACAGACTCTTTCAGGCTAACAAAAGGGAGTTCTCCTTCCTTACAGGATAAAAAACCATAAAAGGACTGTCCAGGCAAGATTCTGCCTTCTGTGAACATATCTGTACACTCATCCTGGAGCTGAAAACAATCCTATGTACCATGCACATGGGGAGAGCATGCCTAAGGTAGCTTTTTAAAAAATTTTTTAATACATATAGAAATTTCTTCCAGATAGTTTTTAAAAGTCTGAGCTGGGGGAAAAAAAAAACCTAAGTCAAATAATGTCTGTTCTAGGATAAGGTATATAAAGGCATCCAGATCCACAAAACAAGAAAAGTATCAGCAGTTATTAGACTTCGAAAATGAAGCAGCTGCATAGTATCAAAAGGGCAAGCTCTGTTCTTTGAAATACAGAATCCTGTTGGGCGGTTTTGTGTTCGATACAGTAATACATTCTGATCACTTAAAAAAAAATAAAGTGACTTTTACTTAAGACTTATTTATCTCCGCAGCGATCAATTAATGTATAAACCTTCCAAACACACTAAGAATATTGGCTATTATATAATTCAGTGTTTCAAACCCTAAGCACATTTTCCAAAATAGCAATCAGCTATTGTTCTACTAAAGAACTGAATGGCATGTTCTGCCCTAGGATGCAGTACTGAGGTATGGATTGGATAGAAAGTTTTGAAACAATTTTTGGCTATTCTTCCTGTCTAATGTGCTGGCTTGAAATGGTCTTACTATCATCAGCTGTCCTGGACCATAAACAAAATACAACAGCTAAATGTAATACATTTATGTTCAATAATCATGAATGACTGTAAAAAGAAGTGCAAGTTTCGAGTGAACTGGAAGTGTTGTGTCTTAGTGTTAAGAGGAAGATGCCCTATACCTTTCCTCTGGGAAACCGTTAACTGTACCATCTGCACACCCAAAAATATAAATTATATGCTTAGTATTATGCTAAACTTGTTCTGAGAATAGAAATATAATTAGTTACAAAATCTTGAGTTGACAGTGAAGGTGACCTGTCATTAAGAAAACTGGGTGTGTTCAAATTGTATACAATTTGGTTTTGCAACACCACATTATTCAGATCTATGGTTAACCACAATTTTACACAAAAACTCCACCCAGTCCTTGAGATGAGATGCCAAAACATGATTAAGGATAACCGAACGTTCAGTAGGTGGTGCGATTAAGAAGAATGGGCACGGAGCCGCATGGATTGCGCTAACATGCCTCCTTATTTGCTATTAGAGAGTCTACTTATGACAGGCTCCTCCACATCATGACTCAGTGACTAGTTATCAACTGTAGGACATCAGCTATGTCCTTTGATGACAACTCTGTTAACCATGATGAACATCGAAAATGACTAGCTTGTTCATTTTGTAAAGACATTAAGGCAGAGTCAGTGAGGTACCATATGTCTGCTAAAAAAAAAAAAAAAAACAATGGATTACAATCTGAAGTTTTCCTTTTCTCCCCCCACCAATTCTTGATACTGTAAGTTGGAACCAACAAATCTAAGATTCCTCAGAATAAGTATCTTGCCACACTGATTTCCCACATTATTTAATTTCTCCTGGCTTCACTGAAGACAAGCCACACTCACTCACTTGGATAGGAAATAGATATCTAGTTTTCAAAACATTCAGAAATTATCCAGTACTTTCACTAACAACTTACTACCTAACGTCAGATTTCACTGATAGGAGGACTTCAGAGAGACTAGATGGGTGAGGGAATCTTTTAGTGGACCAACTTCTGTTGATGAGAGAGACACAAGCTTTTGAGTTTACACAGAGCTCTTTGGGTCTTCGGCTTGGGCTCTGAAGCCTGGGGATAGGAGTGGGTTTGAGAGCCTGAGCTCCAGCCTGAACCATAACTCCTACACTGCTGTTTTTAGTACTGTAGCTTGAGTCCCATGAGCGTGAGTCTGTAGACCCAGGCTCAGCCTTGCTGCTGTGGGTTTTAAAATGCAGCGTAGACATACCCAGTGTTTCTAAGCCCATGCTTGAACATCCACACTACATTGTAAACCTGTGTTTACAATTGCTGGACCTGAGTCAAACAGCCATGCTAACATGTCCATACTGCACTGTGTAGACCTGCTGACTCGGATCTGTGGCTTGACCTGAGTCACGGCAGGGTTCAGGCTCTGACCCATCCCCCACCAGGGTCCTAAGACCTGGGTCCTGAAAAGCTTGCTGACCCAAGTCAGATTGATTTGTGTGTCTGGATGGAAGAGGGAGGTTGGGCTCAAACGTGAGTCAGTGACTGGGCTTGTGTACAGGGTAGACATACCCTATGCTCCTGGCTTTGCAGAAGCATTTGGTCTCTGGTCAGCCAGGCTGAACTGAAATCTTGCCTAACTTGACAAAAAAATTCTACTTTTTCATGGAAGGCACTTCTGTTTAGAGTCTGACCTATCAATAACTCATGACGCAATTACAGTGTGCATGTGTGTTTATGTATGTATAATAATGGATAGTTACAGCAGGTGAGTTTTGAACAAGCTATTTTCTATTTAACCCAGAGTTTCAGATTTATGATTCTTTGAAAGGAGTCTGAAATACAGATCTTTAATGTGGCAGCATGTTAATAGATTTGTAGGCAAGATGCAGCCCAGAGAAATCTAGATTCTAGTTATAGAATCTGATACATCAGAGTTTTCCATAGATTCTTTTTTCTGGTAAAGAGTCAACTATCATGTGGCTTTAGCTTTTTCTGTTCACTGAATATCAAGGTCAATTAGGAATGATGTCTGGCTAGTACTCTCAGAGCAGATTAGACAGTTGCATCAAAAATTAGGACCATGTATAGGTCATCTGTTACTGTGACCTAGATTTCTGTAGAATCTGTTCTATTTGTTTTATTGAAAATACTGTACTCAGTTCAGTTTCCCTTAGCAAACCTTTTCCATTCTATTAAGAAAACATGGCTCTGTTTGGTTATTTAAAGACCACACTTACTTCTTAAAAACATACGAAGCAGTTCCAGGTAGACCGTCTTGTGCTCGTCATCCATTTAATTTTAAAATAACTTTAGGTTCCAAAGATTTATGCATTATAATGTAAAACATTTGTTCCATATGCCAAGAGCAATACACTTTGAAATACATAATAGCTTAACAGCTGCTTTATTTGCCCTGTTTAATACATTTCTTCTGGTGAATCCAATGAATGGATGCATTATATTTGCAACTGTACTTAGCAAACAAAATGGTTGTTAGAAATTTAAGAGAAAAAGTCTAGCTTCCAGTCTTACATGTGCATCATTTTGCATGAACCGCCAAACATCCCGGCAGACATGCTGACGGCAGAGCTTGCTCAGAGAACAGTATAGAGCTGCTGAAAGGGGCACGGGCCAGCAGTCCTGTGCCATTAGGTTTCAGTTTTATTACAAATGAAAATACATGGCCTTGTTTGACTTGCGAGGTTTTTTTGCTCTTTGCATTTTGATGCAGATAAAGCAGCAGATTCACCTGTGTTTAGTAGGCTGCCAGTTTGGAGCCACATAAGAATTCGGAAGAGTTTAATGAGAAGTAAGGTTCCCCTTTTTAATTGGAAAATCATCATTGAATTTTAGTTCACAGCAGGCAATTCCATGTAGACCCTGTATACTCCAAAGTCCGTGCCACAAGTATTTCAGAAAAAAATAGGTGACTAAATATGTAGAAAGGTTTTCTAACAAAGCCAATCTTTTTCAATAAAAGACAATCAACTGAGTAACTCTCCATGGAGGAGGAAAAGGTGTTGAATCAATTCAGAATTAGCAGCAGCAACATGCTCACTTTTACTATTTAAAACATTTTAAAACCCAGTATAAAAATCATTACTATCTGCAATCGCTATAGAAAGTACATTGTGGTGGGATAACCAGGGCTCAAAATACATCTAAAATAGTTCTGATCTGACATACTGACCATACAGCAGAACACGAAGGTGCATAAAAGCAAGAGAGTCATACTATTTCAGAACGAACCATTCAGCTGTGAAATACAATAATGCCAAAAGATTATTCCCATGTTAATATCCTCTGTGTTATGGTTTAAAAAAAAAAAAAAAAAAAAGACTGATCAGTAATCTGAAGTTTAATGAACCATTCCCAATTCTTATAAAATTCTAAAATTCATTCATTCTAATTATGTGCATTTTATGCTACTTTCATTTGCAAACCTTTCTGTGCAGTTGTTAGCCCATCAACATTATTTCATAGTTACAAGGAAAGCAAAACAGAAAACCAGAAGTATTTGGATAAAATAGCTGGACCCAAGACCTTTATACATACATACATACATAACACACACACACACACACACACACACCCATGTGTGTATCTTTTCTTGCCATGCTAACCTATGCCATGCTCACCTACACCGATTTAATGTATAATTCAGCAAAGAAAAGCATTCTGCTTACATGGGCTTCATACCAATATACAACCAATATTTACATAAGCACATTTACAAATGGAAATCATATTTACAAGGAAACCCCTCTTGCTTCTCACAGAATAACTACAGTATTGATACTCGCATTGCCACCAGATGTAATTTGTACTGCTTTATTTTCTCAAAATCTTGTTTAATGGCAACAAGATGTTTTGAAGATGTTTTTCCTTTACAAAAATGTTAACAGCACAGAAATAGTCACATAAGTACACATGTTCAGTAGCTGAGTGGCGTTTCAGTCATGTGGGGAAAAAAACTCATTGAAATACCACATTTTCAATGTATTTAGTCATAGTGATATCTGCTGCCGATGTCTATACATCGTAAGGCCTATAAGTGATGTATTTGCTACTGGAGCTCTGGTAATGCTGTCATATATGCGCTTTCTTCCCTCTTTTCCCCCTGTATGTTTGGAACTGCAGATACCTTGGAGTGCATAAATTTAAAAAAAAAGTGTTCATTTATGCATGATGAAAAAGGATCTTGACGCAGAATATATATTCTGCATAAATTATGCAAGAATCATAAAAAACCTGAAAACCAAAAAAAAAAAAGTATTTTAGACGGCAAGACTATTCGCTACAAGAAATTCACTAAAGGTATTTTCCTGCAATCTAAATCCTTAGACCGCCTAAATGATTCACTTCACAATTACACTAATTTTTTTTTTTTTTTTATAAAATCCTAATTTTTTTTTCTTCTATAATTTTGTATAATATATCTTTAGTGTTAATAGGGAAGCCAGATATCTGGGAATCCAAATAATTTTGAATACTCTGAAATGCTGTTCACTTGGTACCAAAGTTTTCCATCATTGTGAAAACTTATCTAACACCTGTTACAGCCTTGTATTTACAGACTATTTAAAGAAACACAACTGGGGTCTGTTACACTGCCACCCCTTTATGCTGCTCCAGCGACAGAACCAGTCACCAGGGAATACATCCAGCACAATGCGGCAGTCAGCAAAGAGCTGACAAAGCCTCTACATCAGCCCCCTTGACATCCCTCAGTGTGCTGGACATCCCTGGGGACTTGGCCAAAGCGCTACTGTGTTCTGGACATTCTTGACTGTAAAAACTGCCTCTTGGAGGCTGTTGCAGTTAATGGTGCTTAAGCCCAGTTCTGATGATGAAATTGTGTTGGGGCTGGACAAGCCTCAGAAGAGCTGAAAACATTAAAGTGCAAAAGTGGTTTAAAGTTAATTCTTCCCCCAGCCTCTTCCCCATTCCTTTGTTCAGAAGATCTCATCTGGTCTAAAGTCTCTGCATACAAGAAGTTTATTATAAAGAATACATCTTTTATATAAAGGCCTCTTACTAAACTTTTCCCCAAAAGGGATATTACCACAGCTTGATAGCTGAAAATCATGGAAATGTAAGGGTGTAAGGGATCTCGAGAAGACATCAAGTCCAACCCCCTGAGCTAAGGCGGGACCAAGCAAACCTAGACCATCCCTGACAAGTCCAACCTATTCTTAAAAACCTTCAATGATGGAGATTCCACCCTTAGAAGCCTATTCCAGAGCTTAACTATCCTAACAGTTGAAGTTTTTTCTAATATCTAACCTAAACCACCGTTGCTGCAGATTAAGCTCCATTACTTCCTGTAATATCTTCAGTGGACATGGAGAACAATGGATCCACATACTCTTTGTAACAGCCCTTAACATATTTGAAGACTTGTCTAGTCCTTCCTTCGTTTTTTTTTTCCTTCCCCCCACAAGACTAAACACGTCCAGGTTTTAACTTTTCCTAATAGGTCAGGCTGTCTAAACCTATCATTTTTGTTGCTCTCCTCTGGAATTTCTGTTTGTCCATATCTTTCCTAAAATGTGGTGCCTAAAATTGACCACAGTACTCCAGTTAAGACCTCACCAGTGCTCAGAAGAGTGGGACAGTTACCTCCCGTGTCTTACATACAAGATTATGTAACATTCCTGTTACTATAACCCAGAATATTAGCCTTTTTTGCAGCTGCATCACAGTGTTGCTACTGTGACCCCTTTTCAGCATTACTACCTCCTGCCCAATTATTCCTCATTTTGTAGTTGTACATTTGACGTTTCCATTCTAAGTGCAGTACTTTGCGCTTATCTTCACTGAATTTCATCTTGTTGAATTCAGACCAAATTCTTCAACTGGTCAAGGTCATTTTGAATCCTAATCTTGTCTCCCAAAATGCTTGCAATACTTCCCAGGTTGCTTATAAAATTTGCAGAAAAAAATTATATACATCACTCTCCACTCCATTATCCAAGTCATTAATGAAAATATTGATTAGTACCAGGCATAGGACTGACCCCTGTGAAACCCCACTTGATATGCCTGCCCAGTTTGACAGCAAGCCATTGATAACTACTCTGAGAACAGTCTTTCAACCAATTATGCATTTACCTTTTAGTAACTTTGTGAGAGACTGTAATATTTTTTTCTCAATTAATATAGTATAGTTTATATGACCAATGATGTGTTAGTGACCAAGAGTCAGGATACCAGAATCTACATCTAGCATGGTTCATTGAAACAAAATTCTAGATGGCTTCATATGAAGATATAATAGAGATTTTGCATTTCTTCCTTTGTCCCATTTTTATGTATGTACAACACAGTCGATTAAAATATGGCTCAAGCAGACTGTTTTCTGTAAATGAAGACATGAATCTATAAATAGTACATCCAATAGCTGCTCCTAGAGAATTAAGGTTTTCCCTAGCATTTTAAATACTACAAAGGTTGCTTCTAACGTACCCAGAATTTCTCCCCCAGCCTCCCATCCCCACTTTGGTTACATAACTAGGATAGTAGAATTTAGCAGCAGCAGTCACCTGCTGTAATAAGTAACCATTATTTTACACATACACACCTCCCAGGAAATAATCTTCTGTCTCAGAGAAGTGTTATATTTAAAGATAAGCTTTAAATTTTGTGTAAGAACATGCAAGTGATTTTGTACCTTGATCCTTTACTCGTTTTTCTATCCATTGGTAATAGGACAAGTTACTTTTTTTCTTTTGAGCATTTTGCACTTAATTTCCTTCCCCTACTTTTTATTTCAGAATCCATGCATGTTCTGCTCTTTGCAGATATATCTTGTAATGAAAAAGTTCTCTAAAAATTAAACATGATATTGCAGTTTCAGTTCAGAGAATGTATACTTTTACTACAATATACACTAATGCCCCATTAGGTAACTGGGAGTAGTGCATGAATACCGAGAGTCATCTTGGTTTTTCTCATCTTCCCAAGAATACTTCATGCTCTACTGACATCTTTACAAGAAAGATGCAGTGACATCAGATGCATTTTACCATAGTCAAACCCCATTTTAACAGCAGTGAAATCTTCCTATAGAATAGAAAAAGTTCTCTAAAGCTACTGTTCTCCATGCTGAAGCACTTCTGGTTGCAAGGCTTCGAGCACATGGCATCAGGGGAACTATACAAAACTCTTAACTAAGATTCTGTTTCTTGATTAAAACCATTAACCAGGTGCTGTACATGCCTTGAGGATATGAATACTACACCCATTCATTGACAATCAAGTTTATTTTCAATCTAGGTGCTAAGTGAAGCATTAGAGTAAATCAACTGTGTGGGAGAAGATCAGAGTGTGTATCCAGAAATACTCTCCTCACAGACCTTGTGTAACTGATTTTTTAAAAATATTTATTCCTCTATGGCCCCTGACTAGAAGAGACTATTAAACTAGAAGGTTCCCTCCATATTTCTCATATTCTTGCAAAACCATTCTGATTGTTGAATTTTGTATTCATTCTTTGAGAAAAATCTTACCACAGAAGTGAGGTCATAGATCGCATAAATTTATTTTAGCCATAGTTTAGAAAGATTTTTTTAAAGCACTATTAAAAATAGATACTGACCTATGAAACATTAACTGACTAGTATAAGCACAGATATGTCCCAGAATCAGACCGTTCCTACACCAACTGCATGAAGAGAGAATGAGCTGGTCACTCATAATACAAGCTTTTAATCACCTCTCGTGTTAGTCTATCTAGTACAAAGAAAATGCCTACCGGTAAAAAAGTTGAGCAAATTATTAGTAGTAAAGTTAATAGGGGGGAAAATAAGCAGTGAGTGTCCCCCAAATGAGGTTACTTCAGAGAATTCAAGAACTGGCCTAGATAAATCCTATGTGGAAACAAGGAAGGAAGACCGTCAAATACAGAGGAGAGGGTTGTCACACTAGGAGATCCATTCATGGGGCAAGTAATTATATTTGCAAGTGTATGGAAAACTGCACATTGCAACTACACATCTGTTGGCACCAACGTGAAGCTACCAAAAAGGAGGGAACAGTCATGTAAGACAGGGTGGTTTCCCAATGTGTTTTCCCCTCCTCTATTCAGAGAGGCCACTTATCTTTATCACAAACTTTAACAAAGGTATCCATTGTGGATACCCCACTTCCTCCACTTCAGGAGTATTAGTTCCCCCCCACCCCACTACTAGAGGGGAAAACATCACAGAATACAGCCAAGAGTGACACGGTCAATGACGGGGAAGTCGGTCCTAGCAAGATAATTCAGCTGAACCTGGGAATTCCAGCTGGATACTGCCAAATTACAAAAATCTCGATAGCTGCCTGAAAAGAGGGTTTCCCCTTCTTTCTGCTTGTTGGGGTTAAACTGTAGTTTGATTCTTTGCTTGAATGATCTATTGGAGGGCAGGTCTTTATTGTATTTAACTACATCCTGAAATAGAATTCTATTAGATGGTAATACACCTGATGTGTTATTCTCCTTGTATGCTTGAATCTTCCCTCTCTGATCTACAAGTCCAAGTTTAGATGTATTCCTAGTCAGAAGAACCGAGGTTTTAAAATTTGGAAATCTATTAAATTAGGGTTACAAGACTGCGTGGTTCAAGAATACTGAAGTTCCATCATCTTCAGAGAATAAACCTTATATGCTAAAGAATCACAGGAGTCACTATCAATGCTATCAGGAGTAAACCCTTAAAGTGGCCCGTCGGTGAACATGCTTATGTCACCAAGGAAGCAAAATTTAATCTGAGTCATATCCAGCTGGGACAAGGGATCTCTCAAGTCAATGAGAGCTGGTCAGGTGAGGCTTCACAGGGAACGTATGTTGAACTCTCTCAGGTTTACCTCTCTGGTGCTAGTGATTGGCATTTTCAAGAGAGACATCTGATGCATCTGAAGAAGTGGGTTTTTTACCCATGAAAGCTTATGCCCAAATAAATCTGTTAGTCTTTAAGGTGCCACTGGACTCCTCATTGTTTTTGTGGATACAGACTACCATGGCTACCCCAAATCCCAGCTGGTGTGTGATAATCTGCCAGTCCAATAGTGTTACCCTAGAGTATTCAGATGAGAACACAAATGTACTGCAATAGTAAGTAAACTAAAACCGCACCTGTAAACCCAACCCTGCTGAGAAACCTTGTAACAAGAAAAATAGCTTTTTTTTTTATAAGGCATCTAAGCTAGGATAAAATGTTTGGAATTGTATTTCAGAACCAAAACAAATACTTAGCCTTTCTTATATGATTGCTTTGCAAATAGTTTTTCTAAATTTATGGAGTTTCTAAGCATATATTTACAGTAACTTAAATAAAACAAATCAAACTCCACTCCATAAAAAGTGCAGCCTAAGGCAGGCATCTTATTCAGGAAAAGCCTAAATAAATAGGGTTTGAAATATACCCTGAAGGTCAACAGAAGTGAATTCCAGAGATTGGGGACTACCTGCTCAGATTGCTCGATCTCTTCCCCTCTCTCCTATAAAAGCCCTAAATTCAAATCTTGGGACTGATAGAAAGTGATTCCACTTGATCCAGCTGTTGGATTGGAGCATGAGAATAGAGAGAAGTTTCCTTCCTTCCCAGGGAGACACCGTAGTCTAAATCTGATCATTCTTTTCTGCCAGTTCTCCACAATGTGGGAACTACCATTTCCAAGCAGAGGCCTCCTAGATTAACCAGGTTGCTTTGCATACATCAAACTTCAAAACACTATGGTGGAGGAAAATAATTGAGTCTTCACAATCAGAGACAGGTAGGCAGGGTCACCTCCCCCACTTCTATAAATGGAGAAACTGAGGCAAAAAAAGATTAAAAGTGATTCATGTAAGGCCACAGGTGATGTTTGTGTTGAAGTCCAGACAAGAACTCCAGCCTGGCCATATAGGCATAAGAACTGCACTCCTAGGAAGCATTGATCTCAGATATACCATTGTTAATTTCTGGATTTGTATTGTGTTCACTTACTCAAAAAAGATGGATCATTGCTTTAATTATTGCCCACGCGCTATCAGCCTGCTTGACACACTATAGAATACACAGCTCCCAATATTTAAAATTTCATGAGTAGTAAGAATATTGGACTGGAGTGTGCGCCTCCTCCTAAAGCATAGGTTTAGTTCGACTTATATTGATGTAGAAAAGAGCATTGACTAAATATTTTAGAAGGCTTTAAAACTTATTGGTGGGCAACTGGAAAGAAGCTAAAGTGAGAAGTAGACTTCATATATCTTCTTCCCTCAATTGTTATGATCCAGTTGCCAAAGTGATTTTTTTTTGGTAAGAAGAGGTACAACCAATGGCACTAATTTTTGATTCCTCTTGTAGCAGAGACTTAGAACAGGCACAATGCAGAGATTTAGAATAGGAACACTAGAAAAACAGTTTTTGGAGCGGAGAGATTGAGGGAGTAGAACCTGGAGACCTACTGATGGGAAAATCTTGCACGCTGATAAGGCCCCCTATGTCTCCTGAAACCACTTTTCTAGGTCGGGGGTTTTGACATTTATAGTTCCTTGGGATGTCATAGCATGCTAAGGCACTATTAATCGTATGACTGTATTGTTAACAAGAGGTCAAGGGTCTACAGGTCTTCTCAAAACTATAAAATCTAGGATTAAAAGCATCTTTCATGTGAATGACTCATCTCATCTCAAAAGATGTGAGATAGCTCAAGGAACAAGTCCTGTGTACATGACCGGAGCTGCACATGCCCACATTCAGCCGCAGCAGTACTGTCCTTTATTACTATCAAATGCTTCCTTCAGCTGATGCCCCATTGTCTGTACTCCTTTGGCAAGGCTCTGTTTTTGAAAATATTCATGTTTCTGCTGGAAAGTTCATCATGTTGAGCAAAGTGTTAATCATAAAGGTTTACATGGCTAGAAAGAGCAGGGGTTCAACAAGAGACACTTGCTTTCAAGTAGAGCCTCGTCATGATGCAGAGATGTCAAACCACAAGAGCATCTTGACTAGATCCTCTGTGGATTGTTTATTTCTCAACTAGAACATTGTGATTTCAGCTTCTTCCTTGCCACGTTCCACAGAACAGATTGATTGAGCAATGGTACAAGAATCAAAACTACTGGGAATAAATAGAACTCCTCCTCTCCCTCCCCACATGACATTAAGGGGGAAGGGGAGGAAATCTGTCACATGTTGAGTGTGGCATTTATAGTCTCGAATCAACAGCAATACAGTTTTACTTTGATGGATAAGATTTCACTGATAAGTATCAGAGGGGTAGCCGTGTTTGTTGCTTTTTACAGATCCAGACTGAGTCCTGTGGCACCTTTAAGACTAACAGATGTACTGGAGCATAAGCTTTCATGGGTGAATAACCACTTCGTCGGATGCATGTAGACGAAGTGGGCATTCACCCACAAAAGCTTATGCTCCAATACATCTGTTAGTCTTACAGGTGCCACAGGACTCTGTTGCATTGACTGATAGAAGCTTTAATTGCCCGTTTTTCATTTGAGAACATGTGACCCAGAATTGTACCTCAACAGCTAATACACATCACTGGGGAAAAATCAACTATTACCGATCTTATAAGTATGCACAAGGCAAGTCATTCCATTTCAGATTTAATTAAATACATTATTCTTACAATAATCCTTTTATTTCTCCCAGCCCCATAAAAATATGCAATTGTAATATGGTACTTAAAGGAGGGAAAATGTTAAACCATAGGCTCTGGCAGACAGATGGTGCTGAAATTAAACACTGTGGAACCTTGGCAGCTGCACTATGCACTCTTATAAATTCTCACATCATTACTTTGGTGGGAACCCTGTACAGAGTTGGCCTGTGGCCTGTATGGCGTGGTTAGGGATTTTCTTGTTTTCTGGTCACCTTAAAAAGCAGTCTCACTCCATGGAGTGGGGAAATAAGGACTGCTGCTCATTCCACTTCCCAGTTTGCACAAAAAGCGTATATATTCCATTTATTAACCTTAAATTAATAATATGAAGAGATAAAAGGCCTATTCTGCAAAGTCTAAAAATTCCTTGAAAGATTTGTTAAGTATGCTTTTTGAAATATATTGTCTTGTAAAGAAAAAAGCAATTTTTATGGCACATTTGATGTACACAGTTTGCTTAATGGATTACAACTCTGAAAATCGAAAACTGAAAATCCACTTAGGATCATTCCCACGAAGGAACACTAATAATTTGACACTTGAACTATACGGATGTATATTAAATCAAGTGTACAATTGCTCCCAAAACTAAGCACTGTTGCTATATACAAACTATATGAATAGTTTTAGTGTTGGATTAGGTTGTCATCTCCCTGTATTCAGATAAACTTCAGTTTCCTCATGCTACTGGAACAAACCTTTACATATTAAGTTGGTTAGTGGTGACTCAAAACATTTTACCGGCCAAGACCCAAGTTCAAGGTTTGTTTCTGCAGCAAGAGTGGATGACATTAACAGCAAGACAGAAGTGCTGTGATCTTTCCAATTAAGAAGGAAAAAGAACTTTTGACTCTTAGCAGCTAAGTGACTAGAAGAACTGATCTTAGCTATTTGATTCCAAAGTATATTTGCTTGTAACCCTGAAGACTTTGCATATATGCTCCACTATCCAATTGTTTGGGGATTGGGGTTTTTTTGTTTGTTTGTTTTAAATATAAAAATTTCAATTGCAAAGCAGTTGAAGGACTATTTACCTTTCTCTTATCAAATAA
Organism: Trachemys scripta elegans; assembly: GCF_013100865.1. Classification (NCBI taxonomy): domain Eukaryota; kingdom Metazoa; phylum Chordata; order Testudines; family Emydidae; genus Trachemys; species Trachemys scripta. The sequence continues at coordinate 23,998,508 of NC_048314.1, forward strand.
CAAAAGTACTGTATCAGTTTCAAATGTGTGCATTTTTTGCCACATTCTTTTGAATTTATTTCTCCTCTTAGGAGGTGCATGGAATCCAGATTCATAGGTTATAAGGCCAGAAGGGACCGGTGTGATCATTTAGTCTGACTACCTGCTTAACAGGCCATACATAGGACATCCCTGAATTAATTTGTTTGAATTAGAACATATATCTTTTAGAAAACATCCCATCTTGATTCTAAAATTTCTAGTGTTGGAAAATCCACTACAATCCTTAGTAACTTGATCCAGTGGTTAATTACACTCACTGTGAATAATTCCCATTTGTTTAGCTTCACGTTCCAGTCATTGGATTATTTTATGCCTTTATTGATAGACTGAAATCTACCTGATGATCTTTCCCCATATTGGTACTTACAGACTGATCAAGCCACCTTTTAATCTTCTCTTTGTTAAGCTAAATACATTGGGCTCACTGAGTCTTTCAACATAAGACAGGTTTTCCAAACCGCACAGTCATTCTGGTGGCTCCTCTGAACCCTCCCCAATTTTTCAACATTCTTCTGGACTTGTAGACACTAGAATGGAATACAGTATTCTAACAGTGGTTGCACAAGTGCAAATGCAGAGGTAAAATAACCTCTTTACTCCCACGCCGTATTCCATTTATATATGCAAGGATCTGATTAGCCCTTTCGGTCACAAAATTCCTCTGGGAGCTTGTGCTCAGTTAATTTATCTACCATTGCCCCTCAAGTCTTCTTCAGAGTCACTGCTTCCCAGGATAGAGTTTCCCATCCTGTAAGTATGATCTTCATTCATAGATTTATGACTATGTTTGGCCACTTTGAAACATTGTCTACTTGGATCCAGCTTACCAAGTAATACAGATGGTTCTGAATCTGTGACCAGTCCTCTTCATTATTTACTGCTCTCCCAGTCTTTGGGTCAGCCAACTTCATCAGTAATAATTTTAATTTTCTTCCAGGTAATTGATAAAAATGTTAAATTGCAAAAGGGCCAAGAAACAACCGCTGCAGAAACACACAATGATTCTCCATTTACAGTTACATTGAGAATGATCAGTTAGCCAGTTTTTAAATCCACTGAATGTGTGCCACATTAGAACGATTAAGAAAATGTTTTCTTAATCAAGATGTTTTGAATTTCCAAGTCAAATGCATTACAGAAATCTAAAACACATTACATCAACACTATTATTTTTACCAAACACATTTGTAATTTATTTTCCATGAACCCATGTTGATTAGCATTAATTACCCTCCTTAAATTCTTTATTAATAAAGTCCCAGATCAGTCCCTGCATTATTTTGCCTTGGATTGATGTCAGACTGACACGCTTAGGATTACCCTAGGTCATCTAATTTATCTTTTTTAAAATATTGGCACATTAGCTTTCTTAGATCCCTCTGGAACTTTCCCAGTGTTCCAAGACTGATCAGAAATGAATATTAATAGTCCAGAGAGCTCATTAATAGTCCAAAAAGCTTCTGAACCAGCTCTTTTAAAACTCTTGGATGCAATTTATCTGTACAAGTAAGCTTGGCTCTCAGAGCAGTGGATGCTTCAGTGCAGGCTAGCCCCATGAGTAATTACCCTGAGCTCTGGATGGGTTTGTACAGCCCATGCTAAAGTGCACGCTGTCATAGATCCACTACTCCAGTACCTGAGCTAGATTAAAGCTAGATCAGGTGTATCTACGCAAGCTGCAAGCACACCAAGACTGCAGTACAGACATATCTTAATGTTAGTAGCGGCTGCTTTATATCCTCCTGAGTTACTTTTGGCATGGAAAATATTAATCGTATAATATGGCATCTTGTTTTCCCAAATACAAAACCAGAAATATTTATTGATGCACTACATGTTCAATGCCTAGGATAAACATTTTGTTAATTTAGTTGGCACAAGAAAAAAAAGACACCTTTATAGACTAGCAGTTAAAGTTATTTGTAGGTCAGAGTCTCAAACAGGATAAACATTCATTTTCATATGGCATTTCCATAACAGATAAACTTGGCTCTTACGAGATGCACACGAGCTGATTTCCACATGTTTGGATTATTATACAGCTCTCAAACACAAATACAAGCTGCCTTTACAAAAGGAAGAGGAAGGGAAATGGGAATTCATTTTAGTCTTAAATTCAAGGGAAAATGCACAACTGTTTCTTGAATTAGGCATGAAGCTTGTCAATTTGAATATATTTGACTCGCATATACTCATTTAAGAAAAATCCAACTGATTACTTATGCCCTTGTTAGTATGTTCATTTCTACCACCTGTCAGTTTCTGAATAACTGAATCCCTTCATGTAATCTCCACTCCTGTCACATTACTTGCTGCTCACCCCATTAAAAACACACTCAATGAGCCTTTTTTTTTTTGCACAGACAGATGCAAGTTGAGTTTTTGCTCCAAATATATTCAAACAGGCAAAATACATAGACTGACAATTTTCACAAGTACTTATCCAACCCACACTTTTCTGCCTTACTGCCATGCCGTCTTCTATCCGTAAGACACATCACTGTACGATATAGTCTTAAAATAGCCACTTTGCATAAGAGACTCCACAAGGGAACAGTGCAATCAGTGAAGCCCAGATGCTCAATGGTATTTAGGTGCCTAATATTGAAATTATTGGGAGACAGGTGTTTAAATATGTTTGAGGACCTGTGTGTCAGTGTCTCATTTTCATAACCAAGGAAAGTACCCAGAAAGCGGACCCACCATTTCCTTTGTTTTACGAGATCAGCAGTTGAGAGGAGACCTGGAATTTCAGACAAAGTACTGTATATACTCATTCATAAGCAGAATTTTTTAGTAAAAAAGGGAAGCACCAGAGAAGGGGGTCGGCTTATGAACGGGGATAGAGAGGGAGAGGTGGGACACAGCCCCTCCCCCCAACAGAGCGAGCAAGGAGAGGTAGCACAGCCAGCGGAGCCAGAAGGGAAGAGGCAGGGCCAGAGTCTCTCCACTTATGGCCACGCTGCTCTCCCCCCAGCCTCCGAAGCAGCTGCAGCTCCAGGGCTGGCAGGCTGCAGCCGTGCCGCTTGGCCCCGCCCCCCAGAGCAGGCTGTGGCCACGCCGCCCAGCCCACCGGAGCACACTGCAGCCATGCCACCTGGCCCAGCCCACTGAAACACGCTGCAGCCGCGCCGGCCGGTCTGGCCTGCCGGAGCAGGTTGTGGCCACACTGCCCAGCCTGCCGGAGCAGCTCCAGCCAGGCCAGAGGCATCCTCCCCTGGCCCTCCCCAGATAAGGTGGGAAGGGATGGAATGGAGAGAGTGTGTGGGTCCCGGACTAGGGGTGGGGTCATGTGGGGGGTGGTCACAAGGGTTATTCCCCTGACTCCCAGCGTCTCCCCCCCAAAAAAAATTTTCCCACCAGTTGCTGTCCCAGCCCATCAGGGTAAGCAGCTGGCACACCAGGACACTTTGTTTACTTAGGTTTACCTCTGTGCCTGCGGATACTCGAGATAAACCATCTCAACCCACCAGCGGCTTATCCTGATGGTCCGGGAGCCAAAGTTTGCTGACCCCTGAATTATAAGGTCAGCTAATGAACAGGTTTAAAAATGGAAAAATTTTACTTATCCATCTTGGGGGAGGGGGTCATCTTCTAAACCAACCGGCTTATGATCGAGTATATACGATAGGATAGCCTCCCCTTACACTCCCCACCTCACCTAAAGGCTAAACATAATGACTGTGTTTAAAGCTCAGAACTGGGAACCAGGAAATTCATGTTTTCTTTTGACATTGATTCACTGGGTGAGCTTGTGACAAACCAATCTTTGTGCCTACCGTGTTTTTTGTAAAAAGCAACAGAGTCCTGTGGCACCTTTAAGACTAAACAGATGTATTAAAGCATAAGCTTTCATGGGCGAATAACCACTTCGTTGGATGCATGTAGACGAAGTGGGCATTCACCCACGAAAGCTTATGCTCCAATACATCTGTTAGTCTTAAAGGTGCCACAGGACTCTGTTGCTTTTTACAGATCCAGACTAACACGGCTACCCCTCTGATACGTGTTTTTTGGAATATTTAAAAAGAGAGAGTGTATGTACGTATAAAAGGAGAGCGACCAAACCAAAAAAAACACCTATGCTTATCTGAATAGCAGGGTAGTACTGAGTCTGTTAATGGTTTGGCTACATTTTAGGATCCCAGTATAAAGGTGATAAATGGGCACAGTTATATTATTTCACAGAACGAGGCTAAGGCCACGCTATTAATGCATGTCCAAAAAAAATAAAAAAATAAAAAAAAAAAATCCAACCTGCGCTCCCCCCTCCCCACACACACTTTCCAGAGAAATCCTTGTACTTCTCCTGACCTTACATCTTAACTAGTAAGATTAGTAGGTCCCTAACCAACTGCTGTCCTATAGCACTCTTCCAGCAAACCATCTGCTTAGCATGAAGTTTTAGTCCAATGTACTTTAAAGAAAGCTGTTCAGAAGTTAAGTGTTTTGACAAACTTTTTGGCACCTACGTAAGCAGAGCATTTTCTCAAACATATCTTATACTTTCATGGAATTGTGCCAGTATCACTAAAGCAGAAGTGTAATTAGTAGGCTCTGGCACGGTCAGTCTTTTACTAAGCATCCTGATGAATAGCAATACGCTTTGACTATCCAGCAAGTTTGCATAGGTAGCTTCATACTTAGTAAGTAAATGCCTTAGTTTATCATCAGAGAAATTTAAATGGGAAGGAGTGGGACGAGAACGAGGAAGAAAAAATGATTCAAGACACTGTAGTTCTTTTTGAAGCAGCCAGAAATGGCAAGGCACGCATGGAGGACAAGGTCTGTTACAATCACTGGGCCAGCTTCAGGTGGTGAAGGAACAGAATAGTTAAAAAGCGGCAACTTCTTTAAGATTTGGCACATCAGCGTAAATCACTAGGAAAACTTAACTTTGACAATAATTGTTTCAAGTGTAAACTAGGCTTTCCGATTTTGAAAATACTCGGTTAAGCTGTACACCTCTCTCCTCTGCAGAGAAGTCTCCGGAATTCTTATTGCCCTGTAAGAAGCATTCGCAAATCCGACAGTTACTGACATCTTCCTCTTGATCTCTAAGAAAGGTGTATATCTGATGTGTATTTCTTAATCTGTATAAAACTTTCAGTCATTTTAACAGTTAGAGCAAAACAATCCCATGTAGCAAGTGAATGTGCCTCACACAATAGGTGTGATCCTGATATTGGATTTAACTTTACAAGACAAATTCATTTAGTGCCAATAAATGTCTTTAACATGCCTATGTTACTTTTAGCATACTTGTAACACCTAGTATATTTTTTTTACCTATTTGCCTCATATCTGAGACACTTCTTTCAAAAGTAAGTAAGTATAGTATTTGCCAAAGTTTACTAATGTCCACACAAATTGTATATGGAACCTCCATGCCTTACAGAAGATTAGTGGGAAATGAAGTATAGCATGTACTTTTTTGCAATTCTTCTGGATTTTTTTAATGCTTAATTTTTTTTTAAACAGATTGGAAAACGAAACAAAAAATGTTTGTTTTTTTACTGCTATGACACAATAATTCCCTTTGGCTATTTTTGAATCAACCACTACAAAAATATTAATCTTCAGGTTGAAAATGAGCAAAATAAACTTCTGTCTAAAGGGGCATTTTTTCCACTCATTGCCTGAAAAGAATGACTTAAAATGCACGTCTTCTGAACCATAACTGTGTCACAGTGCTACAATACACACTGGCCAATGCTAATCTATAAAAGCAATGATGAAATTTATCGATCTTAATACACTAACTAAGTTTAACACAATCTAATCTTACACACTTTAGAAAAATCTACAGTCCCAGAGATTACATGACTTTCCATGAATCAATGTTTATTTAAAAAATGGAAGCTTATTAATACAATAGAATCTTAAAAAGCTGTGTTCCTCTATAGTTGCTTACTGTAAAGATCATATACACAGATTAGAACACATTAAATAATAATTTAAAGGTATAAAAAGATTAGTCCAAAAACCTTTCCTGTTGAAGAGCGGAGATTAATAAAAAATCACCACCTGCATGGGTGGCCTACGTCCATTTGCTTCCAGGAGGCACAAAATGTAATCTAGACTGTATTTCACTTGGATTCACAAATGAACTCCGGGAAACCACAGTGCAAGTGATGAGGGAGGTGAGCTGCTCAGTGTTCCTAGAAGTTACAAATATGATTATGTCAAACAAGTTCTCCTTAGTACAGCTTGCAAAACATTTCAACAAGAGACTCTTTAAAAATCAGTGTATCCCCCCCCCCAAACAGTTTTATTTCTTAAAAACAGAGTTCCCAGATAGCAAATTGTTAAGTTTGAAGATTGTCACTAATTACATTTTTATATATAAATGAATTGCAATTCTCGCTCTCTCAACTTTAGATAAAAAATTCACTCAAGATGCATGGAAGATGCATTTAAAATCCCACATGAAAATAAGCTATTTCCTTGACTCATGCTTTTTCCTACAGTAACCTTTTTGGGAAGCTTACTTTTATTTCTATTTGGTAACTAAATGCCTCCCTAAAACAGAATTTTATATAAATAAAAATTAGCTGGCATCAGTAGCCTTTGTTTGCTAGGTACATAGGCAAAAAAGCAAGTTGCCTTGGCAGTCAGATTTCTCGCATGTCTGCCAATACAATAAATTCATTAGAATTTTGTAAAAGATCTTCACCTGCAATGACCATTTGGAATCAATAACTAAGAGAGAGTTGCTGACTGATAGCTAGTGTCTATAAACAGATGCAACACCTTGCAATGTAAGCTTCTGCAATCAGGAATAGCTTAGCATCTTACACTGTATGCAGGTAAGGTCACAGGACACCCTGCTGCCAGAAGAAAACAATTTTCAAAGCTGGCAATAACACGGTTTTATTGTGGTGGCTATTTTTATTAGACTGTGATATAGAGTATGTTTAAATCATTTTGCTGATGGATGCAGCTGTAAAAGAAGGAAAGTCATTTGTTGACTGGTTGAACCACACAAATCTGTTTTGAGATAGAGAGCAGTTTATACAGAATGGATATATGGAGATAGGTGTTTACTAAATGCAAGCAGTAAGGCCACGCAAAAACAGCCAGTTAAATATCAACTGAGCCAGCAGATTGCCAGCATTGGTTGGCTTTAACGCATTAAATATGAGAGAGACTCTGTAACAGGATACAAGGGAAGCAAGTGCACTATGCATCCTCAGAGTTCAATGCAGACAATATCTCCCAACCTTAGAGGGTGTCACTAATCTATGAAGTCATGGACCAGATAAAGTTATACAACCCTGGACCCAGTCCTCCACTACCGCCCACTGTGATAATCTAGCCTTCACCTTTCCTCCATTCTCCTGTGCTGGCTACTAATGCAGATGGCCAAAGATGCTCACATCGAAGACTCAAAAAGAAGAGGAGTACTTGTGGCACCTTAGAGACTAACAAATTTATTAGAGCATAAACTTTTGTGGACTACAGCCTACTGAAGTGGGCTGTAGTCCACAAAAGTTTATGCTCTAATAAATTTGTTAGTCTCTAAGGTGCCACAAGTACTCCTCTTCTTTTTGTGGATACAGACTAACACGGCTGCTACTCTGAAACCTGTCATAGAAGACTCAGGCAGCAGTTGTCCAGTCCAAGCTTCTCTTTACTGACCCCAGGTAATTCGCTCAGTAAAGAGAGCACAGATAACAGTACCACAAAGCCATGAAGAAGTCCCCAACTCCAGGAAAGGAATACAAGGAAGGCAAGCCATGAATGGAATACAAAGCAAGGGGGAGGGGGAGAGAGAACAAAAGGGAGACAAGAAAGAAGAGACCAAAAAAAGAAAATGGATGGAAAAGAGGACAGATCTCTGCTAAGGCAATAGTGTGAAAGGATGTGGGGTTAAGAGTAGTAAAGCGTTTGGGAGCCACTGTCAGAACAGGAAGAGGAAAAGGGTGTCAAAGACAACACAAGATAAAGGAATTCTATAACACGCTCATCTCAGTAGCATACAAGTACCCCTAGAGATTAGATAAAGTAGCAACTTCACATTCTCCTCCCCAGCTCGGGTGACCAGACGTCCCGATATTTAGGTGTTTGTCCTGCACCCCGATGTTTGGTCGGGACTCAATTTGTCCTGATTTTTTTTTTGCTCTGCCGGCGGGACTCCTCCCTCCCCCGTGTGTCCCGATATTTTCTTTATCCCATCTGGTCACCCTATCCCCATCCCACTCCATCCCCGAAGGAGTAATAGGATTTTGGGGGTTGTTTCTACTTTTTCTAAATGGGTGGGGATCTGGGGAAAAGACAGATTTTACATTTTGTTCTAAATAAACATCCACAACCATAGGATAGTTGCAAAGATCACTGCATATCCTTTGTGAACCTTATCTTTGTCACTGATAGTCCCATTGTTTCTATGGAGTGTAGTTTTTGTGATGGGTTTTGATCTCCAACTAAATTTGTCAAAACTTAAGCCCAGCTCACAGAGGACTTTGAATTTTATCCTAAGAGACATGGAGCTAGTGCAGTGTCCAAAGCGAAGGAACGAAATGTAGGTTGTTAAAATGTACAGTAAATACCATTGAAATTCAGACCATCAAACTTACAGGAAGAGAGGTGGGGAGATGTGACAGTGACCAGAAGCAGATGGCATCAGCTAGAAAAGCAGGCATACAGGAGACAGGACAAAGGAGAAGAGTTAACTTAACAATATAGTTTAACCAATCCAAAATTGCACATTAAGGTTGAAATTCCATCTTGAGTTTCTTTATTTGAGCTTTGCTCCCCTAGTTTATGCTGCCCGTAGCACCGATCATATACAGCTAATGGTTAAGGGTTCCACATAATTGGTTCTGTAGCACCAGCTTCATTAACACTTCTAATTTCTTGTGTTGGTTGCTATTAACCCAAATTGTTTGCTCTTTCCACCAGAGTCTCCATTCCAGATGACGGCTACAAATGTGCCCTAAACAATGAGAATTGTTAACAGTGTCAGATTTTCAGACTGTTTCTGTATCTCAGTTGAAGTTTGGGATAAGCGTTGCCTGCGAAATGCTGAAACTTACAATGTATAATTCTAGAATACTCCAAACCATACTCTGGAAACAAGGCCCTTGTTAGTTTCGAAAGGCAGATCTTACTCAATCACCATGTACATAGGAAAAGGAAAAGGTTTAAAATATCTTGTTAGCCAAAATACTCATTAAATCAGTCTAACTTTCCAAATTATGCCTACGTGCACTGGATATTCACGTAGAATCTTTTTTAAAAAACAAATAGTCATTGGGGCTACAGTAAATGTGTTCCACTAAAAATAAAAGCACAAAAAGTTTTAAATTCATGGCATCCTTAGTTGACTATTAACGTGTGCATGCACACACTGTAGTCGCACCACAGTGAGTTCAGGTAAAGCAACAGATTTCTTTCAAGCCCAAAGCCCTGTCTCTCATATCCTGGGATCAGCACAGCTACAACCCTGCATACAACAATTTAAGCAACTGGCAGAGATCACTTCCAGCTGGCTTGCATAGTTTGAAAGAGTTAGGATAATTAGGCAGATGGAGGAATGTGGCAATTTAGGGAGAATTTAAACAAATCCTTTTGCAGCTAAAAGCTGAATACAAAAGTATGTAATTAATTTAATCTAAATCAGGAACTTCCTAGGCAGAAGTTTTCACATGTTCAACCTAAAACTTAAAGGGATACCAACAACTTGGGGATGGAGGGGGGAGGGGGGGGGGAAAAAAATCAATCACACTTCCCTCTGAAAGTTTTGTTGTTGTTTTTTTAAACCAGCAATACCCAAGACTTATTTTTTCTTCTTTTCAGGTTGTTTACTTTGGGTGGGGTTTCCAAAAGCTTTTAGTATTAGCCTAACTCTGCTCCCACTGGAGTCAATGGTAAGACATCCATTAATTCTTTCTTTCATTGAAGTCAAAGTCCAACATGGTGCACTTGTGGAAATCCCACCCTGTGTGTAAGTCAATCTCACTGTTTCATAGATGGGTAGTTGCTTTTCCTCTCTCATGCTAGCATGGCTACAATGCTCATGTGGAGCTCTAGAAGTTCACCTGCCCACTTCCTCAGGTCCTGCAAGAAGGTATTTAATCAGTAACAGAAGTAACAACACTGAAACCCAAGCAGTACCAGGCAACCGGCAAACACACAGAAGAAGGGAGGGATGGGCTAGGCATGTTTTGTGGTGTTGATTTCACATGTGCCCAAAAGACATTTCCAAACATCAACAGAGGAGCAGAAAAGCCTTTACACATTTTTAAAGAATAAGAAATTCTAGTTGACAGCGTCCTTTTAACTGGAGCCAACAGGAACTATTTCAGGGTAAAGTTCTGATTCTCACCATTATTAAGCAACTGCGGAAGCAGTGGTCCGTCTCTCCTTTCCCTCCCCCATTTCATGTTATTTGTAGTAGAGCATGTAGACAAACAAATTGAGACTGGTGTGTTCTGAAGCGCTCTCAATACTGTCCTCCACAGCCACTGAAGATCAAATGGTGTTTTAAAAGGAACAGAACAAAAAAGTTCTCCAAAGAACTGAGGCAGGTGTGTGTACCCTTTTAAAGAAAAGGGGTTGTGTTTTTTTTCATCCTGAGTTTGGTTTATAGATTTAAAATAAAAATTATTATATATAAAGCCTAAAATACATTAAGTACTTCCCTATTTAAATATTTAGACTTCTTAATTGGATAAGAAAGGACATTTGTTTACGGTACAGTTACAAATTGGAACATTCAGAGCCATTCTAAGCAGTAGTCCGAGTCATCTTTGTATAAAGAACTGCAGTCTTACATGCCTGCTATTCATTAGCCCTCAGCTACACAGTTCCATTTCATAATTAAAATACTGCTATTTAAGACCTTGCCATAAAGAATGCGGAGCCCTCAGCAGTGTTTCCACTGCTGGCCCAGGGAAAACAGATGCATGGAAACTATGTAGAGCGTATATATGTACGTAGCAGCCTTCAGATAGCTTCAGTGAACATTCAACGCTGTCGGTGAGTTTGAGAATTAGAAAAAACCATCGACCGTTGACTGTACCTTGAGGTATATCACAGACACATTGCTAAATGGAAAACTTGAACGTTTATATATCACATTTGGTTGCTATTAACAGGTCATGATTTATACATTTTACATTGTGAACAAAGACTAGTTGAGATCCCTAACCCCCTGCCGCCCTTATAAGTATCTTTATGTATTTTTAAAAGGATGTCTTTGGTTTTAAACATTAAACTGTTACATTTTTGTTTTGTTTTTTAAGCACATTAAGCAGGATGCGTGAAAGTAATGGAAAGTTTTGCACACAGCTGATACAGAAGCAATAACATGTCCACAACTGAACAATAACATTTGGAAACGAAATTTGAGCATGTTGTGCTAAAAGAAGTGTGATGCAAACTAGTTCAGAATGGAAACCTACTTCCCATTTGGGCTGGCAATTTAAGCTTTGCTGGAAAAGCTTTGGAATGTCATTTAATTTGTTCTTGTGAACCTGCTTCCCCTAATCACCACCAACTGCTCACCAGGAGCATTAACCAAGAATACTGAATTCCATATTACTAAACCCAGCTGTCCTCCGTCTTACACTGTCACAGGACAACTGTATGGGGAAGGAAGTTCAGCTCCTTTCATGGGATAGTTAAACGTAAAATCACTTCAGCAAGCCACCAGACATAGGGCACCCTGTCCACCCTGCTTAGAATGTCATATATAGCACTGTACCCACAAAATGCTTTAAAAAGAAGAGAGACAGAGAGGGTGGGTGGCTGGGTGGGAGGGAGAGGTTTATTTTTGCAAGGATTATGGAAGCCAATAAAGAGATTATTTTGGTGAAAAGTTAGATTGTTATACCAAACAATCTTAAAATGAATACCTTGTGTCTAGCATTGCAGGCTGTGCCTTACAGAACTTTGCAACTGAGGATCCAACAAAAATTAAACTAATTCTTTTACTGCTCCTCCCTCCTTTTAAAGCAAACCTATGTTTTAAAACTGAAATAGGCTAGGAATTATGGAGCGAATTCCAGAGGATGTTTGTCTTTGCTTCTGAATATTCTAAATTTGTATAAAATTTCTTCTCAGTAAGTGGCCAATTAACATGCAGCATCCTTACCAAAAAAATGAACACTTATTCTTGGCACCAAAGAAGTTTTAGACTATCATGATAAGACAGATCCATATTCTTTATGCCTTTAAATATGAAGTCTCAGAAAATGTGTTTTACTCCAAACTTCTGGTAAAGACGACAGAAGAGCAAATTTTTCATCAAAAGCATTACGTGCCTTTCCCAAGTATGCATCACAATACTTCCATGAGTAAGTAAAGCATATTCGCCATTCCCCTTTCTTTTGTTTAAAAAGGAAAAAAAAAAAAAAAAAAAAAAAGTGGTCAACTGACCTATAGCGGTCAATTAAGGCCAGATCTACACAAAAAGCTTTTGCCAGTGTATTAGTGTCAAACTGGGTGTGATTTTTTTTATATTTCTACATTTGCAAAAGCCTTAGTGTAGACAGTTATATCAGCAAAAGAAGTGCTTTTGCCACTGGAATACGCAACAAAAGCACTTTTGACCGGATAAGGTGCATCTATATCAGGACAGTTTGCAGAATAGCTATACTTGCAAGCATTTTTAGTACAGATCAAGCCTAAAAGAATCTTTAGCTGGCCAGAATCTGGCTTCTGAAATGGCTAGACTGAAAGGGTAAACTGAGAACTTAGAGAGAGTAGTTGGCATATATAAATGCAGCTGTGATCACCCATGATTTTTTAGTAGCCAAAAAGTGAAGAAACAATGGGTGGGATTTTCAAAACAAACAAAAAAAAAATCTTTAAATTCCTTATGAGCACACATCTCATTTAAAGTAAATGGGATTGAGGCACCTGAATAATTCAGGTGCATTTGGAAGTCCCACCCTATGTTCTTAAATGCAACAGAGCAAACACTTACGAGAACGTATCTAATTGTCAAGCCTTAGGACAATTCAAAGACAATGCAGGTAGGTAGATGCCTGAAAGATCTGTGGCACAAAAATAAAATGGTTGTGCAAAACAACTGTAAGTCATTACTCCATTTTGCATAGACTTTAGAACGAGTTAGTCAATTGTTCTTCTATTTTCTCGATCTACATGTACTTTACACACTGTACCAAGGTAATAAGACCTTTATTGGAATAATGTGTGTGTCCTGGAAGATAGAAGAGACAAGGTAAGTGAAGCAATATCTTTTACTGGACCAATTTCTTTTGGTGGAAGAGACAAGCTTTCAAGCTTCACAGAGCTCCTCTTCAGGGCTTGGGATGGTAACCAGAGTGTCTAAGCTAAATACAAGTTGGGACAGTGTTGATGTTTTATGAATTACTGCATGGAGGGGGGACTGGACTGTATCTGAAGAAATACTACTGCACAGTTTAAGTAACTAATGGCTGCAATCAACATTCATTGCTGTCGGTGGGTTTTAGTTTGTATCAACTCACTGATCAATGAATGCAAACTGCGGACCAGGTAGCTAAGAGACTGCAACTTCATGCAAGTGTTTTATGCCAAGAAAAGATGGCTCATTTTCTATTCAATGGGGCGACAGTTTGGATTACTGTATTTTTAAAAGCTGTGTCTAGTGGTAACAGCACAGGATGGATCAGGACTCCTGGTTCTGCCACTGGCTCATGGGAGAACATCAAGTAAGTTACTTAAGCTCCATCTGTCTCTGCATGAAGTTTACCAACTAGCTGCCAAGGAGGTTGTAAGGTTTAATGTTTATAAACAACTCAAATTTTTTGATGAAGGGAGCCATTGTAACCCTTGCAGAGAGCAGGCCCCATAACTGAACATAGGTATGTTCATTTGAAAGTATGAACTATTTTGTTTAAAACCCTTCAGACACAAATTCTCATGCAACACTGCAAGCAAGAGGCGCCTTTCATACTTTTTGATGCAGTGTAAAAAGTATCTTTTAGCCCCCAACATGCCAGATTCCAGACTTGAGCCTGCACACAAAGGCAGACACTTCTCTCAGGATTCTTTTCACAAGTAGACTGAACTGAAGCAGTTCTCCCAATCAGCTATCTTCAAGCAATATGTTGCTTCAAGAGATTTATGAGGGGAATACCCCACAACATACATATGAAACACAAAGTATGGGATATGGCCAAAATAAACTGTTGCTGCTCATACAGTTCTGTATAGGTCTGGATTTCTCGCTGACGCACAGCATTGAAGTACTGTACATCTTGCACTATATGTATGCTGCTGTGCATTAAGAAAGGTTTTTGAAGAGAAATGACACCTGTGTAAAGCGTATTATTGATAGAGAAGTGAAGCATAAGAATGGCTAATTGATTAACTTTAGTGCTAAATGCCACACTAGAATATTTTTCCACGCAATTAGTTTTGAAATGTTACCTACGAATCTCACATCTAAAAAAGCATTGAGAGGTTTTCATCTACTGCACCAAAAGAGAATGCCAGACAGACTCAGGACAAGAAGCAGACTCTGCCAGTCAGGACTCCACTTCATGACAAGTGAATACAACAGGTTTTTGTTTTTTTTTCCCCCAGGAGATGCAGTAATGAGAAAATCCAACAGTTTTGATTTTTAATAGTCAATTAAAACCCATTATAAAAGCCCTACAAAAACTATATTAGGGTTCCAGACAAGAGTATAGGTGGCTGCTTGTAGTCACACAAATATTTTGTAGCACTGCTCCCCAAAAATGTATTTTCCCTCCCACAAACTGAATTGCAGTGACACTTTCTGCATCCCAATGAGACTCCATGGAATTGCTGGTGAATGCACTGTGAACTCCAGCAGCTAAGAGCTCTTCACAACAAGATACTCCCCCAATTGTCACCTACCAGAGCTGTCGGCCTGGTAATGAACAAACTCATAATCACTTGCAACTGCAGAGGAAGTTCAAATTTCATCCCAATGAAAGACATTTTATTTATATACATACATTAGTGCCTGTACAGTAGATTGAGGAGACTGAAAGTTTAAGCCTTCCTCAGAACTATAATCTTTGTGCCAGGTATGTTGGATCTGCAGACTTCCTGCCAGAAGAAAGGAAGTTTTCAGTTAAATTTCCCTATTTAACAGATCCATCACAATGAGATGTCGAACAGCAGCATGTCACCAGGACAAGAAACAAAGAATAAATGGATTAGACTTTTTAAAAACATGTATCAATTTACTGAGTAAACATAAGATGCAGCGCCCTCCCTCCAACAGCAGGGACCGATCAGGCCTATACCCTTAATTTTTAAAAAACTTACTGAAGGTATGTAAACATGACCATTTGGCCACCCTACACATCTCTGTGTTTTAAATGATCATTCAGGCAAGGAGGCTTCCATGGCTCTGAATGAATGAGCACAAATGTTCAAAGGGAATGCAGTTTCTACCTCTGAATGCTTCTGAAGTGTGCCACTTGGCAGCTTTTTCCCCCTCCTCATTTATTTATGATAGCTGTTGCAGGCCAACAGAGCTAGAGATTTTTCTGAATTGGGTACTTAGCATTAAAAGTTGATTTTTAGAGCTCTCTTGACAGCAATGGGTGGGGGGGCAGGTTTTTGTATTTGTTTTGTTCCATTGATTGGGATTTTTTTTTTTTTTTAAATGGTCTTTTGCATGTGAGCAGAAAAGTATGGAAGAAAAAATTTCTTGTAATTAGGTTTGTTTGGGGAATCAAGGCTGTGTTAAATCTTAACACAACTTTGCTATCATGAGAGGTGCAGGACTGCTGTTCCACAATAAGACCTTACCCCCCGAAAACACTCTTTGCCAAAGATATTGAAACCAAGATGACAACATTTAAAAATAAAACCTAAGTGCATTTTTTACAAGAAATCAAAAGGATGCTTTAGACGGTATTTAATACAAGATTTAGGTCCCAAGAGGGAGATCTCATTGGTGTAGAGAGGTGAAAAACAAGGGAGCTCTAGGAAATCATATGTCTGGTTAAGAAGACAATCCTGACATCTCTAGTGAGCTAGAAACGTCTACCACTTTGATTTTAGAGCATCTGAAGTTTTGGCCCATATTAAGACTATTATAACATCTCCAAACAAGACATGTTCCCTTGTCTTGATTAGGTTCATCCATACCAATACTTAGCACTATGCCTCATTTACGGACCTGGCTCTTGAAGATGCGCTGTTTATAGAATACTTTCTCAGGAATGAAGATGATACAAACAGCTGAATATCCTATTTAAATTGATACCTTTTAAATATCCTGTAGCTAGATTAAATTACTCTGGGTTTGCATGTGGAATTTGACCCGAGAACAGATCCTTCTTGTAAGCTAGGTCTAACTTAGCGGTGGTCACCTCCTGAACTGGATACAAGAGAACCAGGATCTCTGGACAAGGCAGGGACACTCCAGCTCATTTCTGCCATTTACTTTTTATTTAATGGCCCTGGAGAACATTATGAACAGAAAAAAAAGTGATTCCTTTGGCCACGGGAGAACAGGCTGTAGCTACAGCCTATTAATCTCCATTTGGAAAAAGACTTTTGCTGAAAATAGGCCCTCCTCGGGGAGGGAGGGATGACAGATGAACAAGACAGAGCCTGAACCTCCACTTGAAGAACTTGGGATGTACACTCTAATATCCTTTGCCTGCTTAACCACCTGCTACAAAGGTATTTATCTACTTATTTTTAATGCTTGAGAATACAGAGGATTCTCCCTTCCCTTCTTTTCTTCATCCAGGAAGAGAAGAATATTAAACACCCATAGTATGGTTTCACAGAGTTTAAGGCCCACCCTCCAAGACATTGCCTATACCATGGAGTTGAACATCTCATGGCAGAAGACCAAGCTCCAGAACCCTTGGAGCTGGGCCACCAGAATCGCCAGTGCCGAACGGGGGGGAGAGGAGGGGTCACGTACCATGGAGAGTGTTGATGAAGCAGAGTTCAACAGTTGCAGCAAACTGGACATTCGACAAATAGGGCTTGCCACCTCCGACATGAAGTACAAGGCTTGCTAATGGATGTGCTGAGACAAAGTTCAGGGTCCATCAAACCTGCATACTACAGTACTTGTATTGCTATATAGATCAGAAACCTACAACCTCTTACAGTCACACTTGGAGTGGCTAGAGGCATTCCATATGTGCAGTCAGCACCAGAGCCTGAGCATGAAGTGGTTTGACTGTGAGAAAAGTCAATCTCACAGATCTGGCCTTCCTTCAGTTGCTCATTACATTTAAAAGCAGCATTGTGTGCTTCAGCCCCGTCTCCAGAATGGACAAAAATACCTGAGCACACTGTGCTCTCAAGCTCTCCATCAAGGGGTGAAAGGGTGCATGCCCTGACCCCACCCAGCACCACCCATAGTGCTGCCCCAGAGATTTGTGAATTCACAGGATTGAACCAGATCCGGGCACTTCATTACACGATGCCTGGAGTGACACCATCAACGATGGTCATTCTGGCTGACGCAACTGTCCTCAGTAGACTCGGCGTATTTGATGTTAGTATGGTTGA
Source organism: Trachemys scripta elegans (assembly GCF_013100865.1). NCBI lineage: Eukaryota > Metazoa > Chordata > Testudines > Emydidae > Trachemys > Trachemys scripta. The sequence continues at coordinate 24,016,025 of NC_048314.1, forward strand.
GGATCTGGTATCTTTTCTCGTTGATTAAGGCCACTGATATCTTGCAACACTTTCACAGGTACATCTTGGCTTATCAGGGCTGAAGTTAGCTCTTAGGACATAACTGATTGCACTCTGACTGTGATCAGCTGATACTGCATTGGTCTGTTCTTCCAGTACACTTGAATGAAATTGTTCCCTGCATGGGCTGGAATTCCAAGGGGTAGTGGCTCAGTGCTAATAAAGGTTGTCAAATCTCAGGCCTTCAACACGGTGTGTACCCTGACCTTACAGGGTTCCCTCCCCCTTCTGCATAAGACAGAAGGAGAGTGGCTTCCATGTCCTGAGATATCACTGAAGAGAGATCGGAACGGAAACACACACAAGCTGCTATGCTATAGAAATAAGTAATATTTGAAAAGTTCACTCTTGAAATGATCTCTAAGTGAGCTCCTTGAACTTTATAGAGGTTTCCTAAGCCCCTGCTCAAGGGAAAGATAAGGGAAGCCTTCACGTGGAGCATGCATGTTGTTCCACTGAATATCATAATGAGCAAGGCAATCTTACATATGCAACCACATGACCACAGTCAATAAGACAGTCACTTAAGGGCTGACTCACACCTTAAGGGGGAGTGGAAAAGCGTTCAGAAATAATGGACCAAAAGGCCCTTACCACCTACTAACTGTCTGAAAGACTCTCCCTTTTGTCCCTCCAGAGCTGGCGGTTCAGAAGCAAGCAATCAAACAGAGGGGCACAGCTAATCCCCAGATAGTCCAAGCATTTTTGCACCCTTCTGTCTGCTTCTCTACTCCTCTGGTTGTTTGTGAGGAGCTCCAAGCAGAGAAACCTGCCCAGAAAGCTGGAGCCAGCAACCTTCTCAGAAGGGATGTCTCCAGGAAGCTTGCTGCAGAGCTCCTCAGGCGAAGTAACAGCCCAGTAACTCTTAGAATCAAGTATTACTACAAATAATCCTGTTTTGGTTTTGTTTTCTGGTTCATCTGAGCAGCAGGTCTCAAACCTTCTTGCAGCTGCTGGTGACAGACTGATATGGTTAGGTTCTCACAGGTGTGGCCACTCCCAGACTGGCTTTACTGGGAAAGTGCCACATGGTCAAAGGCTTTACCAACTAGCTAGGGAAAATAGTGCATAATACTTTGTAGTTGTTCATATTACCATTTTATTTACTACAACATGAATGATCATCCTGAAATGGACTGGAGTTCTTGCTGTGCTTACTTTTCCAGGATTTTATTCAAGGATAGCTAGTTTACTTAGAACTAGGTGAAATCTAGTCACCTGGTAACAGATTAGTAAAGGACATGGTACTTGTCTTATCTGCAATCTGTTAAATTGCCTGAACCTGAAGGTCCTGCAATCTAATAGAATCATTTCTCTAAACACAGATGAGCAGACTTTCACAATCCCCTCCACACCCCACTAAAGAATTCTGACCGTTTTGTCCCTTCATCTCTCAAACACGAATCAAAACACACTCCTCTCCCACACCCACAAGAAACTACACACGGATTTCTTTTAAAGGTGTAAGACCCTTGAAAGGGCCTGTTTCTCAGGCAGAATGGAAGAAGCTGCTCTTTTTAAAGGCACATACTGTACTTCCCTTTGGTTGGAATTTCTCGAAAACAAAATATGTCCCAAGGGGACAGGAAACTAGAAAGTACTGCTGGATGCTTTGCACAAATTCTTCTCAAATGCTTGTAAGAGTATTTGGAATCTTTAGCTCTGACCCTGCAAAGACTTATGCATGTGATTAATTTTACACACATGAATATCCTCATTGAACTCAATAGGACTGCTCAGGTGTCAAGATAACCAGATGGAACTCTGCAGAATTAGAGTTTTAAAAGATCTTCTTTCCCCAAGCCTCAGACACTGAAAGGCCCTGCTCACTTAATGGAACCACCTCAGTACAGCTCCAGTGAAACACCCTATTTTCAAGGATTTATAACAGGATATAAATATTTCAGCATGATTTGACAAAAAAGCAGCCTGCAAGGTCTCAGCGGGAGAGCAGGCATGTTTTCACATACTTAAAAATTCAAGAAGTGCAAAACAAATGACAGAAGATTCCTGGGTTTAGATACCATTTTTGCCCTTGTGCAATTTAAAACCAGCTTTCTATAGAAAGTTTGGAGGATCTTCATTCAAAATATGGCTGTTCCCTTTAGACGTTTTCAAGGACGTTGTAAGTGATGTTGACCTACAAGGAAATGAAGACAGCACACACACTAGTGCTTTCCATAAGGAAATTACAGTCAGTGTACACTGACAGTCCTGCTCTACCTCAGGGGAGCACAGAAGAGGTGCAGTCCCAACACAACACAAAGCATGTTCATCTCAACTGCCAAGATGCATTAGTAAAAAATAATTTAGTCAGGGACACTGAGTAAAACAAAAATCCGAAGCAAACACCTAATAACCCAGGAGAGTTGCAGCAAAATGATGGCCCAATTCACTGGCACAATAAGCTGCAAAAAGCCAAGGATAAAGTGGGTGCTCTGCAGACCTTAATTAAAAGTTTTGGATGCATAAACAAGTATCTGGGAACGGGGAGTTTTATCTTCTTCTGCATTCATATAATTCTGAAAATCCTGAAAGGATTTGGTAAAGCAGCAGCAAAGTAGGAAGCCTTCCCCATTTGATCAACTAAGAAAAACAGACGACAAGTGTTGACAAGCACATCGCCATCATACCACAAAACACGGCAGCCATAGTTCAATTCTTGCTATTAGGCAGCCTTACCTTGAGCATTCAGCACATCTATCCAGATGCTAGGACATTATACAAAACAACATTCATCTTAATACACTTTGTGCCTTAAGGAGATGTGACACCCATAAATTTAAGTAATGCTGGGCAATAAAGATTTAATGTTAAACTATATTTTTAAATTGTCATAGCTGACTATTCCGTTTGTGCGCCTAGTTTGCACATGCAGTTACAACAACTATACGTGTAAAACTGCCAATTTGTATGTGCAAACAATCAAGATGCAGGCCTCACCACTTGCACACAAAAATCTGATTTGTCCATGCAATCACTAATTATATAGTCTAATTAAGCAAGAAATTCCACATATGCTTTCAAAAGTCAGGCACTAGGAGCATATGTTAAATGCTCAAGCCACCAAAAATAATTATAGCTAAAAATACTCTCCACAAACTACATTGCTATGTGAAAGCTTCTTCAAAGATTTCAATGATTTCTAGGGTGCAAGCAGGTGCAATCCCCCAGCACAATGAGGTCAAGGAGATAGAGCATCTCTGGACTTTGAACCTCGGAGTTTGTGTGGTTGCCCCTGAAACTTATTTGAACATTATCTTCTAAATAAACTGCCAGTTAATTGTTTACCTATTTTGAGAATGCCCCAGGGAGTTTCCAACAAATTAAATACATTGTCTTAAAGCAGGAGAAATCTGCACTCAATTGCTGTCTCTGTTTAGAATTAGATATTTAGAATTTACACCTATAAACTCCTGTCTCTGATAAGGACTTATTGCCACCTAGTGGATTACTTACATTTAGTCCTCAGATATACTAATTACCACTAGATGGAGACTAAAAATAAGCCATTACTAGTGAAGTAACTGGATTCTGAAAGTCCTAAAGCTAAGATTTTCAAAGTAGCTTAAGGGAGTTAAAATGCCCCAAATCTATTTAAACTTAAGCCTGGGCACCAACTCCCTTCATCTCCTTTGAAAATCCTGGTCTGCATGACTATGAGAACGTCTGCATACAAGACCATTTATACCAGCAAACTCTATAGGGTGGATGCAGTTATATTGGTATAGAAGTGCTTGTACCAGATCAAGTGAGTCTACACTAAGGTTTTTCCCCAGCATAGCTGTATCAATCATAAAAAATAAATAAATAAAAAATCATGCCCATAGCTGACATGGCTATGATGGCAAAACTTAGTATAGACCAGGTCTAGGGCACTTTTTTTTTTTTTTTTGGGGGGGGGGGGGGGAGTGTAGAGATAAGAATTCTTCCTGAAAGTGGAATGCCCTGCTCCTTCAGTGAACTTTTTTTTTACTGCATTGCTGTTCATAACTTCTACACTGAAGTATTATTTCAATTCACTGGCAACCTCAAAACAAAGGAAGTGGTCAACGAAAAAGAAATGCAACCTGGTCTTGTGGGGTAAGAGAAAGAAAGGTACTTACTGCCCACAGAGTTCATGGGAAGCCCAGGAGATGAGAAACTCATCTGATCGACATCTGTAGCTAATAACAAAAAAAAATTGTTTAGGCACTTGCATTTATTTAAAATAGAAATTGCAATATTTAATTTTGAAAGTTAAAATAAATGTATGTTTACACTCATGATGAAGGGGGGGATGGACAGATGGACATGTTAGTTACATATAAAGGCTAATTTCAATTTTGTTATATCTGACAAAACAAATTTCAGTATTAATTTCTTCCTCTCTAAATCCCCCTAAAATTGACATACATCTCCAAATTATAGAGACTACACACATGTATGCTGCCATGTTGTATATGCATGCATGCATGCATGGGCATAAAAATATTGTAACATTAACTTGGTATTTCGAGACTTTTGAGTGCTTATTTATGCAACCTGAACATTCTTGTAAATGTATCTTTTTGGGTGGAGTTTTCTAGATTCTTATTTTTTAAATAAAAATATGAAGAGTACCTTTACTCTACAATGTTGCTAACATACAAGCAGCTAAATTCCATAATCTCAACTATATAGTTTACCACCTGTGAAAGTGCATTGTAATCCCAAATTTTCAGAAGTCACAAATCATACTCCAAAAGTCATGACACTGGCTTAAAAATTATGATATTAAAAATAATATATTTGTGGGATTTTTATATGCCTGGTTTTGAGACTTTGGAGGGAAGCCACTAACCCTTAAAATGTTTGCAACCATTTCTGGTTCAATTTTGAATCTTACATACACATACAGTGCTGGAAGGGAGACTGCACTTCCCCTACTAAACCCAGAATGCAGTCTCAAGCAGACATGGCTGCAATGCTCAGTTGTGTCTGATTCAGGTTTTCAAGCTTCTGTTTAAATATCTAGAAATTTAGTCAGGTGTTGGGGTTTGAATAAAAACACTAAGTATCACAAGACTTGCACAAAAATCTGAGAAATGACAAAATTACTGGAACTCCTGCTCCCATGAATTTCAGGAGGTCCTTAGGAGTTAAGTTTGCCCTTCTGAAAACTTCAGAAGTCGTACAGAGCAGTCTTAAACCTTACAGAATGTAGCAGCCCACCCTAACCATTTCACACCATCCATATGCCACAGGTGCACGCACAATCTTAACTGTACTCTTTGATCTTACTAAAAATATCAAAATGGACTTAGTACACATTCTGTGAGAGGGTCATAGCTTAATCATATGCAAACCAAACGTTGCCAGAATAATCAATTGTGGCTACTTCAATGCAAGTTAACTTTCTGCAGTAGAAAGTGCTGGGCTAGAAGTATTCAAAGGAAGCTCAACAATTCTTTCGCATGGAGAAAAGTATTTCACTCTCCTTACTAATAACTTAGACAACTGAACCAGTTTTATTCCAAGTTTGCAAAAAAACCAAACAAAAAACCCGCCTTTGGGCTGAGACTAAGACTGGAAAAGTTCAGCAAGTTATGAGCCTCTGGAAACAGGTTGGGTGAAAACAGTTATGCAACGGTAAGTACTATAGCAGCCAGTGCCACTCTCCCGTGATAAACATACAAGCACAAATACACAGTATATTTAGTTTGTCACCGTCATGTATTTTTAAAAATTTATTCTTCAGACATTACACAACAAAAAGAAAGTTACCTTTACTGTATTTATTCATGTCATTTTATTAATATCTCAATGTATCAAGAGACACTAGCACTAAAGTTAGGATTTTTATGTAAGAAATTTTATAATATCCATCCCCTTTAAGAGATTTCTGTCTTCCATACCCACATGTGCTATTGTTTCAAAGCATTCAAAGCTTGTTAAAGCATTCGTTTCTCTAGTCAGATAACAGGCATGTGTAACGGTCTCTGAAAACAACCATGTTTTCATCAGTTTGCAAAGAATTCCTAAGCTCTAGGCTCCATCAGCTTTAAATTCTACATATTAACCTCTGAAATGGATCAGCTCTAGAAATGGCAGAAGGGGTCAAGAAGAGGAGATCCAAACAGGGTCTGGAGCCCCTTCAAAAGGATCCTTATCAGAAAAGAGATCCCCTTCAAAACACTGCATAATACAGGGGCCCTCTCCCAACATTTGATCAGCAGCTGCACCAGAAGTAGTTTCCCTCCAGCACAAGGAAGCCCTGAGGGTGTATCAGATACAGAAGAAGATTATGCAGTTGGGAGAGGAAAGAGGATCCAAGGTTCGAGAGGAGTAACTCCAGACAGGAGCCCTAACTTTGGAGAGGTTTACATCTAGGAAGGACCCATCTACAAGCAATAGGTTCAGCTGTGATCATAGATCAGATAAAGCCTTCTATTCTCACCTTAGAAACCACTATCAAGAGATTTGTTTTTGAAAAGCATGTCCAGGATTCCCAGGCACTGTGTCATATTCCGTCCCCCGTTATACTTCCTATATTTTACCTTTTCATTATGGTCTGGATATACAGGTTTGTGACTCTGCTTTTGTAGGGTTATCATTTGAGTTTGTCTCTTCCTCACATCTCCGTGATCTCCCAAGGCCAGCCAGCCGGAGAATCTCAAGAGTATCAGTTTTCTTGCTAGTAGATTATGTCCCATATCTACCCTTAAGACCAAAAACAATGCAGCAATATACAACACTACATTCCTAAACCACAGAACTCACTCCTGGCAGCATACCTTCATCGCACAATACAAGGGTCTGTCTTTGGCCAAGTATCTCCCGCATTTTATCTTCCTATTTTTCCAATTTATTCCCTGGTGGACTAAAACAATTGAAGAAAGACAGTATTGCTGCTCCTGGTGGGTGTTTATACATCTGTTTGTAATGTGAAATGTGTCCCAATGCTACAGTAATGAGGTACACTACAGCTACAAATAAATGTTTAAGCATTTACAACAGACCATTCTTGTAGGAAACAGCGGATGTGCACTGTGGGCAGAGCACTGTAGTTATACTGCCCTTCATTCCCTACTTTACTCTAGCTTCACTTATCAAGAATGTTTTGTTTATACCCCTACTTTGTCTTAGTACATGGAATGAGAACAGAGATAACGTACTGTAGGACTCAGCAGTCATGGACCAAAAAGTGTTGAGATGAAGACTATTAGTGGGAGCTTAGGGTTCTCAAAGGCATCCTGCTACACTCCAGTGGAAGACAAGAGACATTTTACTGCCGAGATCTGTTGAGTATTCATTTATATCTGAGTTTATTGGTATCTGAATGCCAGCGAGAATATTTTGGAGCACTGTTTGGTGATACTGCACTTTGTCTCAATGATCACATGTAATGTTGCATATTTTTCCAAGTTTTCTAGATAGTTTATATTAAATATATATGTTTTTTTCTACCTTATGTCCCCCCATCTCCTCTCAGTGACTGAAGTGTAAGCCTATAAAAGTGCACTAACCATACCGTTACTGTGTTACCTATAAACTAATTTAATACATATAGATTTACGTTAGATGACTGGGAAGAGTTTCATCTAAGACCATCTCCTGTTACAGTTGTGTGTGTGTGTGTGTGTGTGTGTGTGTGTGTGTGTGTGTGTGTGTGTCTTCATATACTGCTGAACTGTAACATGAAAAAACTAAGCACAAGTGTAAAAGTGACAATTTGCTGAAGATGTTGGAGGGGTAAGTGCACACTAATATTTAAATTGGCACGGGGACAACTCCTTTAGCTTTCAAAAAGGCTAAAGTAATGGGTCAACAGATGGCCATCTAAGTTACCTGCTGCTGTTTGCAGAAGGAGGGGTCAGCTGCCTTCTGAGTAAGTCAGATGGCAGCGAACAGTCTCAGTTAGAAGTGGTCAGCAACACAAGGGAAATGACATCTGAATAAGTGAATCACTTAAAGCAGTAAGCTATACCTGCAAACATCTGTAATAATTTATCGAGTTTCATTCTACAATATGCAAGCTTACTTGATTAAATTAAAACTACCCCTCTTACAAGACAAATGCAGTGAGAAGTATGCATTTCTTTAAGGATCTTTATTTTAGATTTTCAAGTCCACGAGTTTTATGGGTTATTCGGTTTAATGCCACAATGATATTGCTCTCCTAACCTTCAAATATAACATTAAATAGTTTGTTACAACGATAATTATAGTTCGTAGTAGATTTCCTTGAACACTGAGGCTAAGGTACTGTGTGCACTCTTGTTCCATCTAACAAGTTTAAGGATGTACAGCAATCACATTATTGCTGAAAATACTTTACACATAGTAGTACAACAAAATTAGTCCTGCTCAGCAATTGGACTACATGCCAAACTTATATACACAGAAAATCTGCAGGTTTTCCGTACAACATATCAAAAATTAAAATGTTTAACATTTAGAGCAAAATTTCTAGTCTTGTACAATTAGCATAGTGATGTTCAGAGCAAAACCAATTCCTGATATTGCTTTTAAATCATAATAAAATTATGCACTTTAAAGTTTCAATTTCAATAATGTTTTATTATGCTCGCCTGTATACAAGCACAAATTATACTCCACTTTCTCAAGAAGTGTTGGATTTTAAGCATGTATCATTTATACTAAGTTAACAAAAAAACCCACAAAACTCCATTTTCAACACAAAGCTCCTAAATACACAAGATGGCTCGTTCTTCCTCCCCCTCGCTGTATTCCTGTAATTCATTACATGCAACATGCTTAACTTCTAAAAATGGCTTAGCTAAGAAGGGATGAGGTGGAGAAGATCTGGATTTATAGACAGTTAAAGTTTTGGAAACAGGTTTGCTCTAAAAGATGATGAGAAGGACAAAATAGCTCCTTGATTATGACGAGCAGCTGTTGCCAATCCAACTACTTACCCTATGACCTTTCCTCTGGCCAATAAGCGAACAGTGCCAATTGTTTTCTTGTATTATATCCTGTTTACAAGCCCAAGTGGCATGAAAGGAATTAATAATTTAGCTCATGGAGCTGATGACCTTTATTACGGTACCTCCTATTTGCTGAACAGAAATCAGAGCAAAGAGCTGCCTTTAAGCCACAGGGTTGCTTTAAGCGTTTCTCACTTTACAGCCTAATTGGGTACCATAACATAAATCAATTATTTCTCCTGTTTTAAGCAGCAATACCATCTATTCTTAAACTGCTAGATTTCCAGCTTCCCTTGTATTAGGCCAGGCCTTGTTCTTCAAGTTTTACAGCTGTATAGTAAACATGTTGATGAAGAAAAGCTTGGTGAGCATTGCAGGATTAGGGCCAACTGGTAACACAAGAAAAGGTTATGCTATTTTGAACTTCTCTTGACCTTTGATTGCCCTTGTCCCTGCTTATGCTAATCAAAGGGATATATGGAGGCTACTCATAGAAATGAACTTAGCCTGAACCTGTGACATAGCATTGGACTTTGAAGATCTCAGCTCTGAGAGTGTCTTAGTAATGCTACATAAGGTCATCATCTTTCTAAGTGTAGAGAGGCTATGGTAGTTAGGACACAGCCCTCTGAGCAGATGTTGGGTATTTCTACATCAGCAGGCAAAACAGTATGCCACTTACACTGCCCCCCTCTCACAAACGGAGGCCCAGAATGTTGAACATTTACAAGGCTCTCACACCTACATCTGTATTATGCATCTGTGGTTTGGCAAAGAGACTCCCACGTACCAGGAATCAATGCAGGAATCCTAAGTATTGATAGCAGCAGGAAGGCAGTTAAGATGCCAACCCTTCTGGAATATAGAATGTAAACAAATGTTTAAATAGAAACATTCCAGCCATACACACTGCTAAAGTGGAAATATGCAACAGCATAGCAGCCCAAGGATATCTTAAGAGCTGAAGTTGATGGGCACACACATACCCTGGCCTACATCATGGTGGGATATCTAGTGTCGCCTGATAAATATAAAGACAAGTGATAATTTGGGTTATTTTTCACTACATGATAAGCTTTTTGCATTACCTTCCACTAATACGGGATCTCTCAGAGCCAGGCTTACTTCCCATTTATGAACATAATGGAAAGGAAACAGATCCATAACAGGTTTGACACACCCCATAATGGGTGTAGAAGTACATATCTACACTTTGTTCTTGAAATTATGTATTGCATTGGAATGCAAATGAAATAAAAGCTACAGGGCTACTGGTTTCACTGGAGCTTAGTACAGAAGCTATGGACCAGACTTTCTGAAGTGTGCAGTACCTCACTGAACATTTTGGGTCCTTAGCACTTTTGACGTTGTGACCACTGCGCCACCTAAGTAGGAGTAGTTGGGAAGTGAGCTCTTTTGAAAGTTTGGCCCACACGTGCAAATGCTCTGTGTTTTGACTTCATCATCACTTGATATAACAAAGCAAAAACAGAGCTGCTATGGGTTTGAGTTAAATTAGTAATACTATATCTAAGTGCCCTCTAATTAGGGACTTGTGTATTCCACAATTCTGCAGAATATGCTACGTTTTCTAGAATCAAAGCTTTCATTTAAAAAATTAAGTAACTAGCCATTATGGTTGCCACACGAACTTTCAACTGTGTCCTCAGTGTAAATCAATGCAAATTCAGTCATTTATCACCACAGACAATGCGAAATAATCACTCTGAAATGTGCCCTGGGCATTCAGCTATATGGAGTGAGATCTCTGAAATCCTATTAGGATAATTCAAATCTAAACAGTTAAATATTTCACTGCTGATCATTTTAGCATAAACACCCACTAATTTTCTTCCTCTGTAAATTGGAGGCGATACTAACGATGTTGCAGATGGCAGGTAATATACAGAAATGTAAAGCACTTCCCCAGATTTCTCAGCAATATTTGTATTCATGGCCCACTAAGTGATTACTATTATTATGTTATCTTAATAGCAAGTCTTATCAGATGACTTCCTGTAGAAGTCAGTTACTTAAATATTTCATGGCAAGGAAATGGTTCAACAGTGATTTTTGTATCCATTGATCATGAACATGTGGACTCAAATATAGTGAAGTGTCACAGGCCAGGAAACAGATGTAGGATTCAGTCTCTTCACACACACATAGAATTTAAGGCAAAAAAAGGACCATTAGATCTTGCCTTACCTCCTACATGTCACAGGACATTAAATTTCACCTAGTTACCCTTGTATTGAGCCCAATAACTTGGGTTTGGCTACAGCGTATCTTCCTGTAAGGCACCCAGTCTTGATCTGAAGACATCAAGAAATGGAGAAACCACTGCTTCCCTTTGTTGTTTGTTCCAATGGTTAATCAACCTCACTGTTAAATTGTGCCTTGTCTCTAAACTGAATTTGTGTGGCTTTAACTTCCAGCCACTCCCTTTTAACTATATTGAAAAGGAGGGTAGTTTCAACACCCTATGTTGGGAACACAGGCTTTAAAAGATTTGGGAAAATACCATAAAATTTCTGTTAGTCTCAAAGGTGCCACAGGACCCTCTGTTGCTTTTTACAGATTCAGACTAACACGGCTACCCCTCTGATACATAAAATCTTGGAAAGCAATTAGCTTTGCAGCCATTACAAAATACTCTTTGTTTGTAAAACACCTACTATCACTGCACTAAATAGGATTTTCACAAAGAGCATAAGCCAACATTAAGGTATCAATCAGCCATAGTTAGCTATTCAAGAAATGTGTGCAAATCCAAATTAAGCCCTCTTTGGTAATCTAGTAATAGTACAACATGATGCCATGCAGAACATACAAGTAGTTCAGATCACAAGTAAGCCCAGCATTCCCACCTGTCTTGAGGGCAGGGGACTAGACTAGAAGACCTCGAGGTCCCTTCCAGTCCTCAATTCTATGACATGAGAGCAAGACTAAGCATAATAAAGCAAGAGCATATGCAGCCCGTAGGGGCATTAATGGAGCTAGCACACTCCTTCTCTGTGGGGATCAAATGCCCTACTGATTCAGCAGCACCCTAAAGCCACTGTATGGAATGGCACTGATAAGCTGTGGTAGGAGACATCATCAACCAGAGGGGGAGGAAGCCATTAGCCATGCAAGGAGCTCTGGAAGACCTTCCTCTCCTGATTCCAAAATAATCAAGCAAAAGGCATCTACGGCCAAAGGAGAGTTAACAGACATTTCATGAAGTTTAAGACTTGTAATATAATCTGCATCCCATTGATACCTACTAGAATACTGTTCCTGCACTAATCCTTTTCTGGAAGGGAACAAGAACATTTATATCTAGTACTTACTAGGAGGTGGCTCATGTTCTGTGGAAGACTCTCGACAAAATCCTACAAGGGGAAAAAAGTAAGTATCAGCACTGAATGTTTTTTGTTTTTTAAAACTGATACATCTTATTTACTGCCACCGTGAAAAGGCTGAGCAATTCACCTCCGCTTTTAACAGTTTAAACCATTATACATATACAACATTAAACCAGAATTAAGTAATAGTTGCAGAAGCATTACATCTTCTAGACTCCAGATAGACAATGCTGCTGTAACTCAACTTTATACATGAAGATCCGGCTGCTGAATCACATCAAGTATCAAATAGTGATGCTTAGAGGACATATTACACCATATTTAGGCTACATATCAGTTACCCATTTAGAGACAACCATTCTTCATATTAAACACAGTGAAATACTATTTCTTGGGAATATCTATATATTACACATATACACACACACACCCCCCTCTACTTTGATATAACGCGACCAGATATAACACGAATTCGGATACAACGCGGTAAAGCAGTGCTCCAAGGGGGGGTAGGGCTGCGCACTCCGGTGGATCAAAGCAAGTTCGATATAATGCAGTTTCACCTATAACGCGATAACATTTTTTGGCTCCCGAGGACAGCATTATATCGAGGTAGAGGTGTATATGATATGATGCATCTGTGCAAATTTGCAAAGTAACTGAGGGGGGCCACAAAGTTTCCTCTGCTGATTCAAGTGAGTATGTGACAATTTAATCTGTCCCCATAGTCATAGTCCAGTGACAGCCACTGGGAATGTGCTGTTACAATAAACTCAGATTGTGTGTCTGGTACATAGCAGAACTACACATCTTGTTAGAACTGCTGTTATGTATCTGAACACAGACCCGTTAAAGCCTGCATGTCTATAGTCCCAAGAGTACACATCAGGGATTACGCAACCCTTCTGCTCAATTATTTTCCAGAAAGATAAGGAGCAAGATGGATGCTACTGCATTGAAATATTGTATTGATACAGACACTTATCAGACCATATATATAGTGCTAAGTATGGAATCCAAAACATTTCCACCTTCTTAAGATACTTCTTCCCATGAAATTTCTTCTTTGATTAAATTGCCACATCCTGAGAGGCAGATGGGGAATAATTTACAAGTTCAAGTTATTATTTATCTCCACTCCCAGTCAGTCAAACATTAATTGGGACGGGGGAGGGAAAGAAGGCGTTTTGAAGAGTAGAACTCTACATGATTACAAAAATGTTTTCTCTTTGTGAATTCTCTCCATAGATGACTAAATAATGTAATGCAGGCTATTTTTTGTAGATCTCATTTTAGCCTCCTCCTAACTCATCATGCCCTAAAACTAAAACACTAATATCCTCAAGCAACATGTCAAAAAGAATAAGAGCAGTGCTGCTAAATCTTGTTTAAATCATGTGGGAAGTCATAAGGATTTCTCATATAATTTCCATAATCCATCTTTTAATCTCCTATCCAAAACCATTACTTTATTTCCCTGGATAATTATTCTTTAAATAGAACAAGGCACATAGGACACAATTTAGTCTCCACTATAACATCTAGCTAGACCTAGTTCTTTCATAGTAGCCTTCAGATATTAATATTGTTTGCTTTTTCAAAAATTCTAGTACTTTACAAAAAGTTTCAACCAAGCCAGTCAGAATGTGCTAAAAGCCATGTTCCACTGAAAAAACAACAATTTGAGATAAAAATTCAATATTCTGCAACCAAAATATCTCAATGGTGCTAAAACGTTCCCAGTATCAACACAGCCATGTACTAGTTTACTGCAAATCAGTGACATCATTACCCGTTAAATGGATTCTGAGGCAAGTCTTATATACACGCTCTTCTACAGCTTACCAATATTACTGGAACCCTTCCTACTTTATTGTTGGTCTTCCCAACACAAGTCTTTCAGGCTTCTATTGTTAAAGGGAGAAGCTTACATTAAGAGTTCAGCTACCCTGGGATTGTGTGATAGACAAGGAGAAGTGTCAAGGGAAATCCAATTGTTGTCACCACCTACCTCTCTGCCTACTTTCCACCATGTTTACAAATGGTATTAGCTCCTGCCGTGTGCAATTCCAAAAGCACTTTGTCTTTGTGGCTCATTCCATCCACATCTGCCTTCTGCTATTATCTCATGTTTGTAGGATGCCATCTCTGTCATTAGCTTTTCTTTTAGATATAGTGACACCATTCTGAAACAGTCTTGATAACAAAACACTTGAAATCATTCAAAGCAGAAGTAATTTTTCCAGTTGTACCGGTTAATAATTTTTCCTCACACTAATTTAATCTAAATTTCCAAATACTTTTTTTTTTTTTTTTTTAAACAGCCATTTTTAAAAACTTGGGGAAAGAATTTCATAGTAAATTTAGCACACACTTCTGCTCCAAATAGAGAAAAATCTGTTATTATAAATGCAGTTCTATTCGGAACTGTAACTTTATTTAAAAAATAGCATAGTGATCTATGTTTTTCCTCAGTGATTTCTTTATCAAATACAGACAAGAAGTTTAAAAAAAAGATGTTTTTTCTAACTTAGTTTTCAAGCTTTTTTTTAAAAAAAGCTTAAATTTTATAATACTGAAGTGATTGTAACATCAAGTGTTGCTAAAATAAATCTTTCCATAATTCGTCTCACTGTAGCTGAATTACCTATAAGGAAGACAGGAAGATGGTTGAATACATAGAAATGCTGACTTTTAAACATGTTTTTAGAGAAACAGACTAAAAGGTCAATTCTTGTATATTATAGCTTGACTGATACATCACAGCAGATGAAAGGCAGTTCAGGAGGGTTATATGCTCTGGATACTTGCCTAGCTCCCACAAATGTGAAAGAGGATTAAGTGCACCAGTGAGAATAGACCCACTTTTGTACCCAGGTATAGTATGACATGGATATAGTTCATTTCAAAAAGCATCCACTTACTCTGGGTAATCAGCTGAAACGTACGACTAAAGAAAAATCATAACAAACTCCATGTTTACAATACATTTTTCCATCAACACTTACAGAAAGAGCATGCCTACATAGCATACTGTCACTTACTTCTTTTGAAAGAGATCCACAGAATCCAGTGAACTACAAAGGTTAAAAGGGGCCCTATTAGTTCTGCACTGAGCATACTATAATTCTCTAAATCTGCCTTGGGAGCTCCTGCACCTTTATATCCTGGCAAATTCAATTTAACCATTCATTGAGTTCAGCACTGATGCTCCAACCATCTCCCCCAACTCCACCCTGACATCTGGGGCACTTCTGACCCAGCACACGCCAAACAGCAGCTACCATTCAACCGTTACACACCAGTGAACAAGAACATATGCTTATAAAGGGAAGTCTGTGAATCACCAGAATCAGAGGACACTCTTGGACAAAGGTCCACATAAAAATGAATTGTCATTAAGCCTAGAAGGTTTTTGTGTGTGTGTGTGTGTGTGTGTGTGTTTTTTTATTTACTGTTTGATAGGAGATGGCCCAAGCATCCTGAGAAACTAAGTCCTATTAATAGCTTGAAACAAGAGGTATTACAGAATGGCAGTGTCCTCAAAAAGACAAGGAGGCAGTTTAACAAGAGGCAGGGAATATTTGTATTATTCATGGTAGGCAATTGAGACTGGCATACTACCTGGGCATACAGTAAGAGGGAAAAAATTCAGGGATACAGTCAAAGCTTCCAGCAATTAAATCTGTAAGATGCTAGTTTGCAAAGCATCTAAATGCAGCACAAAACTATACTACCTCTGATTAAAAATCTAGAAGAGAGCCAACCAAGCTAAATACACAGAATTTCAAACTAGTCCAGCAGAGCCACCCATCAACTGAAATGGTCAATCTCCCACTGGTACCAAGAATCAGAAAAAAAGAATAAGATGTAAACTAAACAAAAAAAAAATCCTCCCTCCTCTCCCTAGATAAAGTGGTCAGAAGTAATCTGGCTAAAATAAAAATGACTTCCAGCATTCGCTAAACAAAGAACTCTGGTGCACCTCCAGGTCTCTGTATGGAAGGAGTCTTGACCCCAGTTCAGCCCTTACTGAACATGGAGATACAATAGAGAACTGAGGGTAAGTCTACTATACAGATGGGAGCAACCCTCTGCCCAGTTAGACTCTAGCAGGGCTCAAGCTAGTGTGCTAAAAATAGTAGTGTGGATGTTGAGACTCTGGCCAAGAGTCAGGTTTAGCCATCAAAGCTCAGGCCCAGAGGGTTGGTCAGTGAGCTTGAGAGCCCAAGCTGCTACCCTTAGCACACTAGCTCAAGCCCTGCTAGTGCACGTCTGTCTACCTGCACTGCAAGGCTTGCTCCTACCTGGAATGCAGAACTACCCTGACTGAGCCAAGCAACTGTAACTACTAAGCACAAATGGAGGAACTCAAGTAACCAGGCCTAATAAGTTATAATGGGATTCAGTAATACTACTTAGCTCCCTGAATCATACCCTGACACACTGCAAGCTGCACAGCTTGCACCTGGTGGGCATTACAGATTCCCTTGCTCCCATCTGAGGAACGGAGCAGTTATGTTCTGCAATTATCATGTGACCTACCCAGAATTTAAAAAATAAAAATAAAAAGGATAAAAGTATTTTTTCTCCAAGGAAAAACCCCTTTTGATAGTCTCCCTGATGCTCAGTGCCCTCTATCTTAGGCCTGGTCTACACTAACCCCCCAATTCGAACTAAGGTACGCAACTTCTTCAGCTATGTTATTCACGTAGCTGAAGAAGTCGACGTACCTTAGTTCAAACTTACCGTGGTCCAGACGCAGCAGGCAGGCTCCCCCATCGACTCCGCGTACTCCTCTCACCGAGCAGAATTACCGGAGTCGATGGCGAGCACTTCTGGGTTCGATTTATCGCGTCCAGACAAGACGCAATAAATCAAACCCAGAAGTTCGATTGCCTGCCACCAAACCAGTACGTAAGTATAGACAAGCCCTTAGACAATTGCCTGTTACACCCCTCAGCATCAGGTACAGTACTATTACCCTGTGTAATAGCACAAGCTACTCTGTAGCTAGGAGAAATTAGAGAGATTCTTACAGATCTAGTGACAAATTTTCATTCGAAGACAAGGAAAGAACTTCACCCGGAATTGATAAGAGCCACTACTCGCTATTACTTCAAACAGACAGATTGCTGTGGAAGAGGAGCCCAGAGCTTTGGAAACTCATTAGCAGAGAAACAAGACAATGGGATCAGTTTCTTTCCTCCTGCTGTTCTCATACCTTATCAATGGGCTCCCCTCGAAGTATCAATGGGTTAACCCTGACGTAGCCACCCTGAATGGTTACATACTTAGTGTTTACATGCAGTGCCTCAATATAGAGCAAACAGATGCTGAAGTATGAACTGAAAACCCTGTAATTCTATTTGTTTATCAAATGAATTTATACTTCAGCTGCATCCATTTTGAATGCGAGATGCTCTCTGGGTTAATTGGGTTATTAGAAAAAAAAATGTATGCACACTAATCCTTCCAATTTCCTGGTTAGTCATTAATGCCTACAGCACTGTACCCATCTCCTTGTTTCAAGCTAAGGAAATGCATTGTATGGCAACAAAGACATACCACATCTTTAACCTTTCACCCTAAAGGCTTTCAAGTCAGAAACAGAATAACTTAATCATACATATGAAATAATCCCAGGAGAGATTTTTGTTGTTTTGTTTTAAAGATTATAAAATCCTGGCAAGTTGTACTAGGACAACAACCAAACATGCTTAAAGTTATTTTCTGTTTTGTTTTTTTTAAAAAGATCAGTTATGTTTCAGCTTTTATTTATCCTGGAAATCACAAGGTATATAATATGTTCGTATCAGAAGTAAATGTCATCCACAGCAAATTTGCCTCTGCTGGTAAATAGAAGCCAGTCTGTAGCTCAACACCATGAATGTACATTGGAGAAGACTTCTCAGACCGCATCGCTCCTCACCTGAAAAAGGAGTGAGGATCTACGGGTGAAATATAGGGTCATCTATGAAATATTTTACATTTACTGAATATAGAAACTGCCACTACATGATCTCAAAGCACTTTATCACATTAACAAATTAAGCCTCATACACCACAGGAGGGTAAATTATCCCCATTTTAAGAGAAACTTAGGCATGGAGACTCCATGGTCCCACAGCCAGTCTGATAGAACTTGAAACAGAGCCCACATCTTCTGGTTCCCACTCATGCATTATAAGCGCAAGACAATCTTCCCTCCCATTAAAAAAAAAAAAAAAAAAAAAAAAAAAAGTAGGAACAAGACTCCAAAATCTGAAATGCAAAATCCTTTTCCTAGGTACACAGAACAAACCCCTCCCATTAATAATTAAGCCCAGAGCAATGATGGTCTTGACAATTGGAAAAGAAATCTCACACAGAAACTTAATATAACTTTATACTCCACCATGGAACAGACATTATTTTAAATTTAAGGAATCTTTCAAATATTGAGATCCTAGTGTTTACTGGATCTCAAATACTTAAGGTTCTATTTTTAAATATTAAATATATATATCTCTTATTGTGCATATGGCAAGAATTTACAGAAACTACTAATGCTGTCATTTCTAAAACAATAAATCCTTCCCTGTAAGTTTTATTTATTTTATTTTTTTATATATATATATATATATATATATATATTTTAATTCTTACTAATGGAAATATCTTCAACTGGTATTGCTGCTGCTTTGATTTCCCCTCCACCCCCCACTTCCTGCCCACATACGGTGCGGAAACCCTTATTAAGTCATCACTCAGTGCTACCATTAAGATATTTCCTCTTTATGAAGCTGTATCGTTCATTTGAAAACTGACCTAAAGGTCAATTTTTCAGGCTTCGAACCAGCCAGCAATTGAAGTAAATGGACATAGGCATGTTCATTAACTGCTACTTATACCCAGAATACATTTTCAAATATTATACTTCTGGTTAGTAATGAAGCACTCTTAGCTTAGCCAATTACAGTCAGTGGAAACACTCCCACTGAAGTTCACGGACTTTGGATCAAGTCCATACATTTTTGTCGTATCTGAAAGGCCAAAATTGGCTTCCTAACCCAAAAGTGGTGGATAATTCCAAGAGAGCTTAGTCAGTTTCAAGCAGTGGTTTATCTTTCAATCATTTTGTTTACTTTATCTTGTAAAATGCTATGGAACAACAATGGGTAATCCTGTCTTTGTGTTTATTCTCTGCACTCAACATTGTAGGAGGAGAGGGAGAGGGTTATTCCACAGTCCACATTTGTTCTGATTTTTTTTCCTGATAATCAACTCAAACGCTTTGGAGCCTTTTACCTTACAGTTCAAGGATGGAATCACACGCTCACATGCTATTTCCTCTCCTAATTTGTTCCTTAAAAGGAGTCAGATTAATCACTCTATAAGAACAAAATGAGAAGACTTTCTTCCCACTGAACCACTCACTCCTTCACTCTTCATCACTGTCACATTTCACAGATGGCCTGTGTTCCGCTTGACCAACAATGTAGTTCCAAGGCTTGTCATCTTAGCATAGGCCCAACTACCCCTCCTCTGAGGGACTGCTCTGACCACAAATTGTGTCCAAACCCAAGACATCTTTCTTCACTTACCAAAAAAACCCATCACAACCTTATTCCTGCTGTGATTTCTCATTTATTAGCCGGAGTAAGGAAAATGTCAAAGAATAAGCATTAATGGAAAAATTAGAAAGTATGAAGAGCTAAGAATAAAGACAGTCTTTTGAAACATACATGCCTTTATTTAAATGACTCTTGGCTATGAGACAACTTCAGTTATAACTGATTCAAAATGAAATGCAGATGGATTAGCTGGTGTTATAATTTACTTAAGTTATAGCTTATAGTTTTTATATGAACTTTACTTTGTAAACATTTCACAAAGGAACACTCCTTCCATTCTGTCAGTCTATTCCCCCACCTCATCAAAATATGTATCCAACATAATTCTCCTCTTTAGCAGAGCAAGTCAGCCATATCTGGCCCTAAAGTCCATCAATTCAAGCACTAGGCTCACATTGCACAACTTGTTTCATTCACTTCATTTACTGTAATTTTATTCCTCAAATAATCTAAGGGCAGGCTCTAGAATTGGACAGAGAACAAAATATAGTGCGTGGAGAAACAGCCCATCAAGTTCTAGACTGTCCTCTGACCAATCCCAGGATGGGGAGTGGGAAAGCAGGTTAATATGTAACATTGCAAAGGCCACAGTTCTATATAAAGGAGAGGACAAGTACAACCCTTTTGAAGAGAAGAGTGGCCCTTTAAGAACAGATAAATCAGCATTATTTTGCAAAACCAACAGGTTTAATATATTCCTTTCAAGCCTTATTCCATATTACTGAGTATGCAGGGCTGGCGCAACCCATTAGGCGACCTAAGCGGTTGCCTAGGGCATTAACATTTGGGGGGCGGTGACCGCGGCGGCCGGATCTTCGGCCCCCCTCGGCGTCAGCAGTATTTCTGGAGCGGGACCTTCCGCCATCTAGGGAGGCAAAAAAGCTGGCAGCACTCCTGTGAGTATGCAAAAGTTCTTAGCATCTATAGTCCAAAATACCATCTATATGCCTTTGTGTAGAAAGATATGACCTACATAAAAACATTGTTAGTCAGACCTTCTACCTAGTAAAAGTCAGTATAGTAACTTTGTAGCAAAACACTCATTCTTATTCATTTAAAATATTTATTATGAAGAGCTGAAACTCCAAGGAGCAACTGTTGCTCTTTACTATTCAGTATATCCCATAAAGAAGCTATAGAAAAAAGTGCCAACTCCCAAGTGAGAGTTTTAAAATTTGCCATCTTTTGGAATGTATGCACACACTTGGGCTCTGTCCCAGAAGATAAAAACATTTTCATTTAGAAAGTTATCGATGCTGGATGGTAACATCTCATGACTGACTACACAATCAGTTTTAAATCAAGCCATTTAGATTATTCAAAAGCAGGGGTTCTCAAACTGGGGGTCGCAACCCCTCAGGGGGTCGCAAGGTTATTACAGGGGGATTGTGAGCTGTCAACCTCCCCCAAAACCCTGCTTTGCTCAAGCATTTATAATGGTGTTAAATATATTAAAAAGTGTTTTTAATTTATAAGAGGGTGTCACACTCAGAGGCTTGCTATGTGAAAGAGGTCACCAGTAAAAAAGTTTGAGAGCCACTGTTCAAAAGCTTGCCAGATTTTTTTCCTTGCTGTTTATTCTAATTAATTGTTGGAGGTACTCTACTTTTAAGAACCATCAGAAACAGTAAATGCAATATAAACTGAAATCTAAAGTTAGTCTGGTAAGCCTTTCACATAGAAAATGTTGGTGGAAATATTTCTCTTTAAATAACCATCCACATTTTGTGTTGCATCAATACATATTTCCATTGCCCCTTAACAGTAGTGAATATAATAGAATAGAATACTAATTTGATCTGTTCTTGATTCATTTTTTAGTCACAGTGATTAAAAAAACCAAACTGACTTTACATTCCAGATAACATCTGTTTCAGAAATTGCTCGAGCAGGAAGACAATCTAACTTTTACGATATAATCTAATCAAGAGCCCCAGGAAGGTTTATGATGCACTTACGATTATTTTAACAGAAATGCTGTACGGGTAGGAATATGCAGCATCAACACGATTCAGCACATTGGACACATGATTTAGAGCATTTTAATAAGTACTGGGAACCAAAGAAGAAACAACCTTGCTGGATTTCTTAAAACAAAGCTCATCTGAAAACTGCTACATTAAGCCAGGAGGATGTTAAAGCTTACGTACAAAACCTGAACTCCTTAGATCCTTGTTTCAGCGGGGCAACCTAGGAGCAATCCTATAGCAACTATGCATGGAAGAAAGTGTTTAGCAAGGAAACAGTCTAATTTAAAGCTTACAAGTGGGACAGCAAGTTTTCATGGGAGCACTGCTTACAGTTCAATAGTTAGAGGTAAAATGAGATTTGCACCTAAGATGGGATTCAACCACTTTATGTATGAAGACTACAGAGTAGCCTCCCCAAAATTACAGCTCTTAGAATACAAAATGAATTTTCTGGGAATTTACAAGTAAAACTTTCATTATATACAAAACTCACCAAAATATCATGCATTGGCTATATTTGAATTTGAGGCTTTTTTGTTTTTAAGGATAGAGGTCATCTTTGGTTGCTAGTCTTCATAAAATTAAATTTTCTTCTTAAGCAACTGCCTTCTTTCAAAATGGCTGCCATTTTCTCTTGTTCTCAATAGGATTGATGCACAAATGCAGGATTCCCTCTTTCAACAAGCCACCACTTTTTATTACTCGCAATAAGGGTGAAGCCAAAACCCATTTAGGGAAGAAGCAGTCATGTGATACCACTGGGGGGGGGAGGAGGAGAATGAAAATATATATTTATGCCTGTATCTGTAATTTTCACTCCATGCATCTGTAGTGGGTTTTTTGCCCATGAAAGCTTATGCCCAAATAAATCTTTTAGTCGCCACTGGACTCCTCAAAGTTATTTTAATCTAAGATGGGGTTAAACATTTGTGCACTAATTACAGTTGTACAAGTTATTGCATGGCATCACTACAGAGTGAAGTTTAATGTCGTTGAGGTCCCTTAACTGTGTTTCCATACATTGACTATGTTTGTCTAAGTTTAATCTTAAATCTGAATATCTTGTTTGTAAGGCTTGTTTTAAAGACCTAAAACATTCATACAATGTTTTTATCCTTAATTTATTTATCTATTCTCAACTTTAAATAGTAGTTAATGTAGTTTTTATCTGGGAATAGTTGTAGATTATGAGGGGTAATTTGACCATTTTTAGAAAGTGACATGGAAAAAAATGTACATTAGCATCATCTACTTTGAAGGACAGCTGTCAAGTGAGGATGTGCTTGCTGGATATTTAATGTTTCTATACTTATTATATGGATAATATTACAGGCTGTTATTTTTGAGTCAATTATAGGGTGTCTAATGTTAGTATTGAGCACCTTACTACACAGTAGAGATGTACATTTAGTATGTTACAGTACCATTAAGTCTAGGCTTTGTTTTAAACTTATGACTGCCTGCTAATTGAGAAGAAAAAAAACTTTTTTTTTTTTTTCTCTTTTTTTTTTTTTTTTTTTATAAAAGAACATGTGTTTGCCTTCATATCCAAGATATTGTTCTTATCTGGATCCTCAACATTAACAGAATCCTGAAAAATATGTTTTTGAGACAAACAAGTCTCCTTATTGTGGACAGGAAGTGATATTTATTTCCTTTAAGTTTTAAAGTAAAGTAAAGGTACTTTCCAACTCATGGCCTATGGGCTAAACCTGGCACCCCATGACAAATTCAGATTTTGCAGAATACAAAATTTAAATGTAGACTACTTCTGGCAGCAAAGAACTGTCAAAATGTGACCTGACATAATGACAATAGCAATTATCCTTTTGTGCCCTCCTCATACTCCCCTGTCTCCACAAGTAGTGCTGAATGCAACAAAGGGCATATTCTGCCCCACTGTCTGTTCAAGCCTCCCATTGTCACGTGGCTCAGTGCTTTTGGTAGGAGGCTGGTTCTGTTACAGTATGTTATGGAATTTATATTCCCTCCACTACTATGCTTTCATTAGATACCAACTATAGTGATAGGCTCATTCAAAATACTTCATTATGTGTACTGGAGTTGCACATAGGGGCTTCAAGCATGGACCAGGGCCTCATTGTGCTAGGCACCATAGATACATGTGACAAAAAGATGGTTCTTACCCTTGCCCAGAGAGATGACAATTTAAGAGCTTGTTTACACACAGAAGTTGCACCAGTTAACAAAAGTGAGCAACTAAACAGGTATAATTTGTATGTGAACTCTCATTAACATGAGTCTTATTGGATTTGTCTTGTGTCTGTAAGTTTACCAGGGCAAACTAATCCAGTATACCAGTCAACACACAGTTGTTCCATTTAACAACAATAGTATAAAAAACTACAACATTAGTCAAACTGGTACAACTGTTTGTGTGGATAGGCCTAAGTAACCTACATAAACAGAATTAAAGGGTTTTTCTATTCCATGGCCTAGAACCCTTTTACCAGGTGGTCTTGCCCTTTCCATTACTGCTGGTCCTCCATCTGTTATTCTGCACTCAAATCTCACTGGTAATATTAGACACACTGCATCTACCCCTTTTTGTAAAACCGGGAACAGCAAGAAGTTCCTTCTCAACAAGATTTGATTCAAGTTTAACAAGTTTAACATGCTTTTGCCAAGGGATTGAATGCTTCAAGGAATTGGAAATGGGGCCATTTCTCTCAAAATAGGCTGCCTCCATCCCAGCCTTAGGTCAGCAGCAACCGATGGCTGTTTAGCAGTCTACATGAAGTGAATCAATGGTTTCATTCCAATTTCTAGTCACCTTTTGCTAAACATGAGTCCATTAAGGAAGGTAAGACCCTATCAGCATGCCACTGACACCCAGCACTGACTTCTGATCTAATGCAGAAGCATATATGAGTTGGACAGGGATGGAAAGCAGTTGGCTCAATTTGAGCAAGATGGAAGTGATATTGGTTGGTATCTATTTATAGCTACATCCAACAGTGGATAAGCATATTAGTCTGAGGATTCTGCTAAAATGCTCAGCAGTGAAATGGTTGATAGACATTAAGTGTCATCATTAGATTGAGTTAGCCTTCAGTTGTGACAAATAAGAGCTTCCTGTAACGTTCTCTCAAAATACATAATGTTCTTTACAGTCAAGTAATCATGTCTTTAAAAAAAACCCATTCATTTTACAACTCAATGTCTTCAAAAACTGATTCAAATATTAATCAAAAACTTATCCCTCTGCCAAGATGCTGGTGTCTTTGCCCTTAGTTTTCCAACTCAGATCAAAATTGCCTAAAATAAGTAACTAGTTTATACTTTCACTGATCTACTATCAACATTAATGTAATTTTCCTTTCACTTTGTTTTTCACTAGTACCTCTTCCAGTGTGTCCCAAACAAAGTCTCCTGCTTTCACACACAACTAGTCCTTTAGCAGCTGTAGCTTGTAAGTTATGTTTATTTGTCAACTAACTTGGTTTCTAAATCATGTTTCCTGTGAGAGTCTGCACTTTCACAATCACCACACAAAAGAGTAAACAAAACAGGAAGTGAAGTGTAGCTGACACAGTTTTAATCAATTTTTCTGTGTGGCTTAACCCCACCACCACACACACTTTCTGTCTCTCTTTCAATGAGTGATAACTTTGGCAGATGAATTTTGTTTGCGAAACTTTTGTAGATAACACTGTGTGTGTGTGTGTGTGTGTGTGTGTGTGTATATATCTCCCCTCAATATATGTTCCATTCTATATGCATCCGAAGAAGTGGGCTGTAGCCCACAAAAGCTTATGCTCTAATAAATTTGTTAGTCTCTAAGGTGCCACAAGTACTCCTGTTCTTTTTGCGGATACAGACTAACACGGCTGCTACTCTGAAACTACAGAATCAGTACACAGGCATGAATTTTATAAAGCCAATTTTTAGCAAAAATATGTGCAAGTTAGACAAAGTCTGACCCACTCTGAAGACCCCACATAACTCCAATTCACTACTTTACCCTTTTCACAGTGCTACAGTATGCATCTTGTCCCACCATACAGGCTCATCATATGTTGCTCACTTTAGTGTGGTTACATAGCTCTTGCACCCTAAAAGGAACACCCCACTGTAATATACATGGACTGCTCCTTCCTTAAGCTAGAGCCAGGCAGTCAGAAAGCTGATCACTTACCTACTCAGGCTGAGGACTGTCTACAGTTTCCCCTCTACAGTGTAATGCAGAAGAGACCAACATGTAAAATTTGCTGCATCAAGTTAAGTATTTTAAGAATGAGCTCCTGTCTGATGGCATTACTGCTACATAGCCTCAATGAATTTGTTACAAAGCAAGCTTCAAGATATCTTTGACAGTTTTGCTTTACTTGTAGGTTTCATATGTTATCATATTACCATGAACTGTCTTCTCAGAAGAATCTCTGATGCAGTTTTTTGACTGAATGTTAGTTCATTCAAAATTCACCATCAACTAATCTCAAAATCAATGAGATTGCTAAAAAGGGATTTTGGCCAATAAACATAAAACGTAAACTGGAACAACAAATCTTAACTACACAAAATCACTTCAGAAAAAGCTATTAAAAGACTATGGGGGGGGGTAAAGTAATATATTTTATTGGGCCAACTGGAAGGTACAAACTTGCGAGCTTCACAGTGCTCTTCATTAAAAGAGACTGACATTTCTATTGCCAAGGCTCAGCAGTGGAGGGCTAACACGTTATTTCTTGCAATTTACAACTCCATGTGGCCTGCACAGGTTCTAAGCCAGAGAAGGAAAGAAAAACAGACTTTTGCCAAAAGGTATTTATCGGGGCTTTTTTCTTCTCACCTACATTTCTAAAACATTAAAGCAAAGGCTTCTCCCAAAGGACATTAACACAGAAGGCAGTCTCAATTCAACTCTTTTTAAAAAGGGCTTTCCTTGCAGTCCATGAAATCATTTTAAATCTTAAGGTAAAAGAGATTCCAAGTATCTATCTTCATTTCTCATCTTCCATATTAGAAGAATCAGGCACAATGTATGTTTCTTCACTATGTCTTTACATCACTGTTTAATTTACACTCTGTCCTGACCACTGATTTTTATCATTTAACTTTGAAGTGTTGTGATTTTTGTAAAGTATGTACAAAAGTTAATCTGCCATGTGTGTGTTAGCCTACCTGGAAGCCTTTTTCTAGCGAGTTTACTGATATAAAACAAGAAATAAGACAGTTACAATACAATACATTGTTTTTGAAATTGGCCACTTGCAAGAAAAAAATTAACTATCATTTCAACATCATGCTGGTCTTCTGTGTGACAAGACCCATAACGACTCAAAAGTGGCTATTACATTAGGTTAAAAATTGTCCCAGTTAAAAAAATAGAAGAAAAAGGAAGCAGGATGTCATGGTTCAGTCTCTGGACAGAAAGTGACATGTTGCACTAGAAAGATTAAGCCAGTCTGAATCAAATACTACCTCATACCTTTCCTTTCTATACAGTAAGGATCAGTATTACTAGGAGATAACCTCGATGGATACAGGACAGTAATAGACAAAGTGTACTGTCTTGACACCCCAGGCTACATTCTGACTCAGTGAAAGAGTAGACAAGATATTTAGAATTAACTAGCTTTGGATGAAAAATGGGTTTGTTTTTTATCTATTTTAGACAATCCTGATCTCTGAATAATTTTTATTCCTGTTTTTCCTTCAATTGCCTTTTTTTTTATAAAAATGAAAAAAAAAATAGATACATCTAAGTCCACCCATCTTAAACAGCATCATCTTACACACACACACACACAGGATGAGCAGATTGGGATGGGATAGTTTCAAATTACAGGAGATGATCAGCAAGTGAAACTATTGCTAGAAAATTATTCCAGGGATTAGATCAAAATTTATAATCACATCTTCTATCAGTCAATGAGCCTAACTCAAGACTCCCAGCAAAGTGTAGCTCTGCACCTTAAAGTCAATCTCAGTCACATGACAACATTCTTCATTTTTTATATACACACCACACACACACACACACACACACACCCCTATTATGTGTTGCAAACGGAAACTAGGTTGACTGGCAAGTTAATATTCAGCTCTAATACACATTAATTAAAATCTTAGATGGAGGAACTTCTGCAAGACCAGAAAAAATTAAATTCGTTGTCCTAAAATTCTACAAACTGGCTACAGAAGTCAAAACACTAAAAAAGCCGTGGACAAGAAAGCTGATGCACTAAATCCATATACGCACACCACACCTTGGGATGGGGGAAATACTCCCTATGTCATTGTGGCATTTGTTTTGTAAGAGGCAATTACTATTAAAGAGTAAAGGAGAACACCAGAGAATGTTAGGTACAAGGAACAAGTCACTAGTATTCATTAACCATGGGCTGCCCCATGTAGCCACCACACTGCTAACCCTCATGAAGATTCAACTGCACAAATATCTCCAGGTAACAGGGAGATGAGGGATTTAGAAGCATACTATACTATTCCAAATCACTTACATTTAAATGTGTCTTTTGCACTGTTTAACAAAAAAAAAAAAATTACAAAAAGGATGTACATGTAACAAGTCCACCATGCACTGCATTGCATAACACTTTGCATACAAAGAACCTTCCATCCAATGACTGAAATCACCGGATATAGAATTTTAAATGTACACAGCACCTTACCAAACATGTAGAAAAGGTTGGGTCTTTGACCCAAGGGAGTTTACACTAACAGAATACACAAAACAGTTCAGATGCATTTAGAACTTTATAAAGGAAGTGGGGGAAATAATTTGTAGGAAACAAAAGAAAAACTTGATCCATGGAAATGGGAAACTGTTCTCAGTCTAGGTAGCATCTGAGAGAAGGTGTAAAGTGGGAAAAACCCAAAGTAGCAATTATAGAAGATATGTAGGAAGAAGTGAAACAGGAGAATGAAGTGACAGCAGAGCTCTTCAGTGCACTGAAAATAGGGGCGCAGAGCTTGAACTTTATGCTTAGAGGGAAGTCAGTTTATAAAAAACAAATTGAGCTTCAACACCTCTGGTGAGGAAGACCACCACTGTTCTACAGTTGGGGAAACTGAGCCACAGAGATTAAGTGGGTTAGTCAAGATCACGGAGTACGATAAAGCCAGGAACAAAAATCAAATATCAGCTTCCATTGCTCTAACCCTCAGACTACACATGTTTTAAGTAACAAAGCAGAAAGATCCATGATTTAATAATATGCTGAAGTAATAACTTCTGCAAAATATTTACAGGCCCAATGACTTCCTAGTGTTCAATGGAAAGACTAATCTTTCTGCTGCATGTTTTACCTGACTGGGACCATCTCTGTAACATATTGCTTTAAAATATTTGCATAGTGGTAGAGCTACAAATTGGGAGTCAAGACTCCCAATTTTTATTCCCAGCAGACCCACAGATTTATACCCTAGATAAATGACAGTTTCAGCACTTCACTTTCCTCCAGCCAAGTTTCAGAAGTGACTGCTTTATTATGGACACCTCCATTTTTAGGAGGCGCAATCGGAGACATTTGGGGCTTGAGTTTCAGCAGTGGCACCCACGCTCAGTGCCTATTCAACTAGAATAGTGGGTGGTCTCTACTTCCACCCTCACCAAGCCAATGGTGTCCCAAGTTAGAATCCCAAACCTAGAGGCCAAGGTTGAAAATTTAACCTTAATGTTTATGAAGCATTTCACCAATGCAAAGTACTGTGTAGCAAAGTAAGCCCATCAATTTCATGCAGTTAAAACCCTGTTATTCTCCTCAGCTCTTTATTTGTATATTTTAGATTTCATTAATTTTTTCACCCTCTAATCATCCGGGGCCAGGTCTACATTTCACACACAGGGAGCGCCTCTACAGTAAGGACTTACAGTTCCTCTACCTTCCTGCTTTCTCTTCTGAGCCAATTTATTCAGCCAACTTGATTATTTGCTTTGTGGACAGAAGAACCAGGCAAGTAGTATCCTTCAGAGCTGCTGCTACTTCGCAAGCTGACCACAAGGAATTAAGTCCAATACACTACCATCCAATCGGCAGCAGGTTCCTCTTCAATGCACACCATAACAAAACCAGGAAAGCCAGCATAAAAAAAATCCCTTCAAACTCACATTTGCATGGCATGTTGCATTGTATTTAACAACCTGTAGTCATTTGCTAGCATGGACTTAACCATGTTAGGCTGTTCTCTGCAACTAGAACTCAGTTGTAGGCATCAAGTCTACTAGCTGAAACATGGCAGTAGGAAATGGACTGAGTTTCTCTTCACTGGAAACCACATCTTGTGGCAAAAAAGTCACATTGGACACGAAGCATAGCTTACCAAGCAGAAAAAATAATTCAGTCTTTGACCATAATGGACAGCTCATGATTACAAGAGTTAGGGTATGTCAACACTTAAAACGCGGCAGTGGCACATGTGCACCACTGCAGTTGTGCCACTGTAGCACTTCTGCGTAGACACTGTCTCTGCCCATTGGCGGGCTTCTCCCATTCGCATAGGTAATCCACCTCCTCAAGAGATGGCTGCTAGGTTGACAGAAGAATTTACACTGGGGATAGGTCAGTATAGCTACGTTTCTCAGTGGTGTAGCTATACCAAATCTGTAGCGTAGACAAGGCCTAAGACACTTGACTCGTCACAACACCATCAAAAATGGAGCGTCTCCTATTTTAAAGCAAGTAACTCATGTTTTTAAAGGTCCCACTTTTTAAACACTCAAGTTACTTAACCTAAATATATCATCCCGCAATACAGCAAACAGCAAAAAAAGTTTGCCAGACTGCTGCTTACATGGTGGACTTTGCTATGACAGATTATATGCTCAAATTGCAAAAATAAATATCAAGAGTAAAAATTAATAGTATTCTTTTTAAACTGAGTGTTAACATGCCATTAAGTTGATGGAAGAGAAAGGAGTTTAACATATTGCTCCTTACGGTCTCAAAATTATCCCAAATACTTAATTTGAGTTTGATAACCACATATGGAATGCAGGTAAAAGCAAGAAAAAAAAAAATACATGCTCAACCACTAACATACATATATTAGAGGAAAGATTTGCAATACATACCTAAGGGATCTCCAAGCACAAATCCCACTGAATTAAGGGACTTGTGCTCCAAAATCCCTTAGGCAGTTTTGTAAATCTCCCCTAGAGTTTTATTAAAGGGAAATGCTAGCCAGGACATTAGGTAATGCCCTAGACTATTGCCAACTAATTTTGTTTTCAAAAAGATTCATTTCCACAGTTACCACAGATACGACAGAAGTGATTTTGGTTTGATTTTTACTGGCTCTAAGCTAGGATATATTAATCTTGAAATACAAGTTCAATTGTCTAGGTCCTGTCCATCGTTTCATAACTGCATTCTCATGATATATTACTCAGTTAGAACTAGTGTTCCTGTATGTGCACTTATGCCAAAAATATTCTTATTCTGTATCCTTAAAACCCATCTTAACAGTTCATCTAGCCATAGTGTAATACATGTGTATGTTAAATACATATATGTGCTTTCTAGCTCATCCTTCAGCAATTGATCGTCTTTATGATGCTGTGGACAAGGGTTATCTCCTCTATTGACAGAGAAGCCTAGTTCTTACAGAGACCATTTCAAGACTCCTAATCATCAATAAGATAATAGTTCAAGGCTAAACCTGAACAATGAAGTGTGGGATCCAATATGAACATTAACAGGAGTAATGCTCTTTACCTATTTGCTTCCTTTAGTATGAAACAGAAGTGGTTTTAAACTGGGGGAGAGGGGGGGAGAATCAGCTTCTGCAAATAAACATTCCAAAGTATAGAAGAAAGCCACAGAACTGGGACAGTTAGCTTCAGAGTAACAGATCAGGTCTAAGAACACTGTCTATGCTAGAAAATTAAGTCCGCTTATCTACATCACTCAAGAGTGTGAAAAATCCACACCCCTGAGTGGTGTAGTTAAACCAACCTAACCCTCAGCAAAGACTGCACTAGGTGGACGGAAGACCTACCTACTGCCTCTCTGGGAGGTGAATTACTTACCGGTCGTGATGGGAGAACCCCTCCCTTCAGCACAAGTAGTATCTGCACTGAAGCAATGCAACTGTGACACTATAGCATTTCAAGCTTAGACAAGCCATTACAGTTTTCATACATACAAATACTATTTAAATATTCAAAACTATCACAGTTTTTTACTAGGAAAAAAAGGAGTTGCTCCCTATTTAAAAAAAAATAAAATATATTAAAACTGATTGGTTCCTCCCTGAATGCAAAAACTTACATTTAAAAATGAGAAATAGTAAGTTTTTAAAAGGGAATTTATTTCCAGTCAGGTAAGACTGGAACAAGCAATTTTACAATCTTTGGTTCTGAATTCCACACAAAATATTCTACTTTTCCAGTCATTTAAAAAGAAATGGCTTGCAATCATTCTGTGCTGCTCTTTTGTGCTTTAATGGCATTTCTTATTAATTATTTCTGATCTTCAGTGTTCACCCAAGGCTACCACTTAATATTTTAGCAAACAGTGTAGTACATAATTCTACCTAACCTCTTCTGCAATGAAGAAAAACCATAAATTTACTTTCAAGACAGCTTTTGTAGTTTAGTTGGATTCAAGGTCATTTTAAGGCTTTTAATTACTAACTAGGATTTGGGATTTTGCTCTCAGTATTTTGAAAGAAAACACAGCTGGCCTGCTCACTATTAAATATGTTAAACATCTGCACTGGCAACATCCAAGGACAGTCATTTTTAATAGGAAACAAGAGTTGCAGCTTTTAACTCTTGTTCCTTTTTATATATTTGACTAAAATATTGTCAATTACATGTGCAGACACACTGTAGTTTAGGATATTAACTAGACACATCTACATGTGTAAAACATTGTCTTAGACTGCAGATCTGCCAGAGTTCTGCAGTTTAGTCTATTAACATTCTGTATTTTGTAATTAAGCTTTCCTTTTACAATTATGCATTGCTAACGTAAGACTCTTTAATAAAGTTCTGTTGAAAAATACCCTGTGACAGCTTCTAATGTCTTTATTACAAAAAAGACATTCCTCCCCAACTAATATGGAGTATATTTGACTATGACTATGCCCTTGGGTGTTTTAGGGTAGTGAACAGAAGTGAGCCCAGTATATTGTATGCTAGGCAAATGCATTTAGTGTCCTACTTCAATTGCCAAAAAAGAAAACCATGCTCATCTTTTCCACAAAAGACTGCAGAGTGATTTTTTTTGCAAGCCCAGTAGCAGCAGCAGCAGCTGCTATCTGCCAAGAGAGAAGCTTGAGTCTGAAGTCAGCTTGAGGTCTCATGTTCTCCAGGCTGCCAGACCAAAAAAATCCTCTTGTCCTTACCATCCACTACTTGACACTACACAGAGGGAGAAAGAGCAACCTCAGAGCAGCCCATGTGTTCTGCTCTCCCAGCTGGAGGTAAGGCTCTGCTGGCCACTACTGCAAGTGTGGGAGAGGTGGGGGGGAGGAAAAGAAAAAGAGGAACAAAAGGCACCTACATAAGTAGGCTTAGACCATTTTGTTCTCCCCACCAGGCCACCCACCAGATGAAAAATCTGTCATTTTCCTGACCATTTAGTGCCCTATTCTGGGCAGAGGTCCTTTCAAAGTGGCTACTACATTTTTTTTTTATTTAAAGAATACTCAAGAGTGATGTAGTGGGAGGAAAACGAGTTATAATAAAGGGTACCAACACATCATTCTAACGGATTAGTCAAACTGTTCACTTAGTGTAGTACTAATATTCAAACTAAATACACCTTAAAGCAGAGAACACTGAATCCTTACTATAGGCCTAAACACCAAGAAACCCCTCATCTCTACAAGCAAACTGTCAACTGAAGCCTCTCTCTCTGCCACCATTTAAACTCACTGGGCCAAATTCAGACCCAGCATGAACAGGTGTAACTCCATAAACATGTCTGAATTAGGCCCGGTAGCCTCAAAGTTTCCTTGCAAACAAAAGTCAATGAGCAACACTCTCTGCAGAGACCCCAGGAACTCATTTCTCCAACCAATGAATTCCAGTAATTGATTAGGCAATTATTTCTAGTAGTAAATACCAGTGTCACATTCCTGTCAGTTTTTATTGTAGACGAGGACAAAAATTATAAGCCACTCACTCATTAAAACTTGCAGCATCTTATCTGAACTCTTTTCCAATAACCTCTTACCTGCTTGTAGCAATATCTTGCACAATATAACATACTGTACATATTGACAGTGACTGACTAGTTATAATTGTGAATCCTAGATACAAAACTTTAAAAAGATCAAGATTTTTATAAAGACTATTCTAGCTATAAACAAGAGGATACAAGTGTCGGGGTGCAGTTCTGCCCTATTGTTGCCAATATACATTGAGATATAAATAGTTATTCATAAGTCATAAGAACCCGCACTGCATGGTGTTGAAACAGGAGTAGAATCCTCCATTCTCTTATGATAAAAAAGCACATATATATTGAAAGTTAGATGCAATTAAAAAACCAAAAACAAACCACCCCACACACACACACACACACACACACACACACACACGAAAAACAAACCAAAAAAATCCAACCATTTTATATTGCAGGAAAATGCAAATATATCACATATCGGCTACAGGGAGAATAAACTCTGGATCAGACTAAAACCTGTTCTAAAGATGTCAAAATTCTTAATGAAAGTTTTATACATGGAATGCTAAATAATTTTATTCATTAAAAAATCCTTTACACCAAGAGCTATATGCAAGTCTTTAGTTCTCAATAAGCACCAAGACAGCTAGCTACCTTTCCGACTCACTATCAGCACGACGACATCATTTTGGGTAGGGAAAATGATTGTAATTTCCCACATTATGTGATTGATCATGTTCTACCCACTAAAAAGACTGATTCGTTTCCTGGTGCCAGGAAAATGATTGATGAATATTTCAAGATGTGGGCCCCTCTTCCTGCTGGGTTGTCCCTTTTACTTGCCAGCAAACAGACCTGAAGGTTTTTTCTGTTAAGCAGTTTTCTTTAATACATGAAGAGTTTTGACTTTACACATTCTGCATTTGAAATCTTAAAGGTGATCATATCCTAAGGATATGGAGAGCTCAACATATAAAGCTTCTGCACACATCAAAATGAGCAGAGAATCTTAAAACCAAGCCAAAGTTGGTGACAAACTAATACAGTACATACCAGATAAGATGATGAAAATAGACTTAAAACTTCATAAGTCATCGAGCAACAGTGAGGTACAAAGTGTGATTACAAAGATCCTTAAGGCGGCAGTCACATTCCATGTGTACAGATACAGGACTGAGATTACATTCAGTGCTCAAACTGCATAATTCCATTAAGTCCAATAATTTCAACCTCAGATTGCAATTTAATATTTGTACTTAATTGCAAAACATCTCATTTTTGGAAAAAATGCATGTTCTTTATAAAAAGCCAAAAGACAACACAAGAGACTTTATGCAGATTCTCTTGATTAGCTTCCCAAATGTTCACTTAAGTATTACAATATACCGGTTTTACCAAATAGATGTCTCCTGATTACCGCCCTGGATTTTTTTCCCCAGCTCTATGAAACACTGTCATGATGTTGGCCACTGGCATTTTATAGGACTATTTAAATTACACATTAAACATTTATTATGAAGTAGATTCCCAACATTCCCTTTGTTCCATTTGATAAGCACTGAATTGGTACTGCGTTCCCGAGGGCAAAGGAGTGACTATACTGTGACTCTGTGAGATGACTTCCTTGTTTCCATACAGAATCAGTGTCATCAGCATAG
This sequence comes from Trachemys scripta elegans, assembly GCF_013100865.1. Taxonomy (NCBI): domain Eukaryota; kingdom Metazoa; phylum Chordata; order Testudines; family Emydidae; genus Trachemys; species Trachemys scripta. Next base: position 24,051,713 of record NC_048314.1, read on the forward strand.
GCCTGTCAAAGAGTTATGTGAATTTGCTACAGACATCAGCTCACTCACTCCCCAAACTCTTTCAAGGAAAGGTCCCTGTTTAAATGAATATCAGAGCCTCTAAGTATTATGCTGCTATCACAATACTAACTTTCAAGGGATGCAAGGAAAGTTTCAAACACTTCTTGTCCAAAGGCAGAAAAACTGCCTTTAGAAAAAATAGGCAAAATTAGTCTTTCAATAAATGGGTGCATTACATACAGAAAGAATCACAAGCATAGGTCTCTACCATCTGATACCTACGTCAACTAGCTCATCCTCAAGACAGGGAAGAATTGTTCATCACTGTTTCTAGGTCTTCGTTGCTGTCTGTATACGCTGACTAAAGCATTATTATATTTACACCTTAGGTCAGTGATTCTCAAATCAAGAGTCCGGGGCCCCTGGGCATGTTTCTGGGGGTCCACCCAACAGGGCCAGTATTAGACTCGCTGGGGCCCAGGGTAGAAAGCCAAAGCCCCACTGCATGGGGCTGAAGCCCAGGGCCCTACCACCCAAGGCTGAAGCCTGAGGCAATGTAACCTTGTGTGGGCTCCTATGGCATGGGGCGGGGGGGGGGGGCCAGGCAATTGCCCTGCTTCCTACCCCCTAACTAACCGGCCCTGGTTTTTGTATGCAGAAAACCAGTTATTGTGGCACAGGTGGACCGTGGAGTTATTATAGCGGGGGGAGGGGGGGGGAAGGAAGGGTAGAAATGCCTCAAAGAAAAAGGTTAAGAACCCCTGCCCTAGGGTACTAAGGATTTCCATCAACACTACCTGTTCTGTTAAAGACAGGCGTGGTAAGGGAAAATTCAAGCTTTATGGCCTAGTGATGATGTACAGAAGAAAAAAGAAGTGCCCTCGCCTTACCCCAGAAAAAGGAAAAAAAAAAGTGGTAACAAGCAAAAATAAACTTGGTTCTTCCCTTTATACCTAAAAGAGAATCTGACCAAAGATCCAGGTGATTTTTGGTAATTAACCTATTCTCAGAAATTATGTACACAGCACACACAAAAAGGTACTATTTTGATGATCTATAAAAGGAACCTAACCTTAATCATGATGCCAGGGACTCTATAAGCAAACTTTGGTTAAGACACTGTTGCCTTTTCACCACACACCAGAGTTTTAGACTGATCTTGTAACTGTTAATCTAAATAACAATGATGTGACATTAGATCAGTTAGCTACTTTACTGTTGAATGACTTCTACCTAGCAACTATTGTGTAGAATAATCTGTAACGCCTTAACAACAGAGTAATTGACTTGTACTTAACACCTTATTCTCAAAACAAAAATATATTCTCGGAAGCGGTATTTTCAATGCAGTCTGCAAGTTTTATATTACTTTATTTCACTGAAAAATGATTTTATAACTAATTACAAAGTCATAGTGAGAAGTTATATTTTAAAATAATTGAGTTATTAAAAATATAATGTAAAAGGTTAGTATGTGAAAATGAAGGTACATCCACTATGAGAGAAAGACAGGATGGAAATATATTTACTAATATAAAACAAAGAAGCTAACATTTTCTTCCAAAGTTAGAATAAAAACATTAAAATATAGAAAGTTTGCTTCATTTTCAAAGGCTCATTCTTCCCCAATTGTAACTCTATCCTTTATGTTAACAGGTGTTGTTACAACAACAGAGAATTATCACATTTGAAGTACGTAATGAGGTTTTCTGTGGCAGGGAACTGAACAGTGTTAAACATCATGGATGCCCTTTAAGGTTAAAGGGCATCTATGATGTTTAACACTGTGGCAGAGGAATATGTAATTAAGAAGTGTTGCACGTTTAAATCTGTTCTCAGTACAGCTCTGCAACAACAAAAAACAGATTCAACTGTTCTCACTAAAATAGGCAGTTAAAAATGAGGAATAGGTAATAAGGATCTTTCTTAGTTATTTAGTTATGCAAAAGTCAGACTTCTCCAGCCCAAACCTCTGCAATCACCCTTTCTATTGTAAAGACTAAACTGTTTCTGGTATTTGGATGACATGACAAAAAGAGTACAGAGGGTAGCTTAGAGTATAGCTTCTGCTAGCTGACCCATCTCTTTTTATCTTTGCTAACAATCTTAGGCCTGAGAATTGCTATTCGCACCCTTGAGAGTTGCTTCCAATTTTAACTTGTGAAAGGGAAGCAGGATGGCTAAGGGGTCAGCCAGTAAATCAAGATTAATCTAGTAAAGGAAATAATTACCTTTAGTACAACCTGCCTGATTATTTAGCAAATATAATTAAAAGCTAAAACTATTGATAAATATGGGTAAACATTCTAAAACTATTAATTTTTTAACTTTTTACAGATTTACAAAATCTCAACAGCACCAAAATACAATGGCTTCTGCAGTGCAACACAAAAGCCATTGGAACATCTGACAGGAATACTACACAACAGGACCGGCTCCAGGCACCAGCTTGGCAAGCAGGTGCTTGGGGCGGCCACTCCGGAGAGGGGCAGCAGGTCCAGCTATTTGGCGGCAATTTGGTGGACGGTCCCTCACTCCCACTCGGAGCGAAGGACCTTCCGTCGAATTGCCGGCGCAGATTGCGACTTTTTTTTTTGGGGGGGGGGGGGGGGGGGGGGA